>NW_027618255.1:0-79689 GCF_964187855.1 Myxine glutinosa
TGGTTTTTCAACACTAATACAAGTGCAAAAGTGGTTTCCTGCACCAACACAAGTGCGAAAAGTGGTTTTTCAACACTAACACAAGTGCGAAAAGTGGTTTTTCAACACTATCACAGGTGCAAAAAGTGTTTTTTCCACACTAATACAAGTGCAAAAGTGGTTTCCTGCACCAACACAAGTGCGAACAGTGGTTTTTCAACACTAACACAGGTGCGAAAAGTGGTTTTTCAACACTAACACAAGTGCGAAAAGTGGTTTTTCCACACTAATACAAGTGCAAAAGTGGTTTCCTGCACCAACACAAGTGCTAAAAGTGGTTTTTCAACACTAACACAAGTGCGAAAAGTGGTTTTTCAACACTAACACAAGTGCGAAAAGTGTTTTTTCCACACTAATTCAAGTGCAAAAGTAGTTTCCTGCACCAACACAAGTGCGAAAAGGGGTTTTTCAACACTAACACAAGTGCAAAAAGTGGTTTTTCAACACTAACAGAAGTGCGAAAAGTGGTTTTTCAACACTATCACAAGGGCAAAAAGTGTTTTTTCCACACTAATACAAGTGCAAAAGTGGTTTCCTGCACCAACACAAGTGCGAAAAGTGGTTTTTCAACACTAACACAAGTGCGAAAAGTGGTTTTTCAACACTAACACAAGTGCAAAAAGTGGTTTTTCAACACTAACACAAGTGCGAAAAGTGTTTTTTCCACACTAATACAAGTGCAAAAGTGGTTTCCTGCACCAACACAAGTGCGAACAGTGGTTTTTCAACAATTTCACAAGTGCAAAAAGTGTTTTTTCCACACTAATACAAGTGCAAAAGTGGTTTCCTGCACCAACACAAGTGCGAAAAGTGGTTTTTCAACACTAACACAAGTGCGAAAAGTGGTTTTTCAACACTAACACAAGTGCGAAAAGTGGTTTTTCAACACTATCACAAGTGCAAAAAGTGTTTTTTCCACACTAATACAAGTGCAAAAGTGGTTTCCTGCACCAACACAAGTGCGAAAAGTGGTTTTTCAACACTAACACAAGTGCGAAAAGTGGTTTTTCAACACTAACACAAGTGCGAAAAGTGGTTTTTCCACACAAATACAAGTGCAAAAGTGCTTTCCTGCACCAACACAAGTGCGAAAAGTGGTTTTTCAACACTAACATGAGTGCGAAAAGTGGTTTTTCAACAATAACACAAGTGCGAAAAGTGTTTTTTCCACACTAATACAAGTGCAAAAGTGGTTTCCTGCACCAACACAAGTGCGAAAAGTGGTTTTTCAACACTAACACAAGTGCGAAAAGTGGTTTTTCAACACTAACACAAGTGCGAAAAGTGGTTTTTCAACACTAATACAAGTGCAAAAGTGGTTTCCTGCACCAACACAAGTGTGAAAAGTGGTTTTTCAACACTAACACAAGTGCGAAAAGTGGTTTTTCAACACTATCACAAGTGCAAAAAGTGTTTTTTCCACACTAATACAAGTGCAAAAGTCGTTTCCTGCACCAACACAAGTGCGAAAAGTGGTTTTTCAACACTAACACAAGTGTGAAAAGTGTTTTTTCCACACTAATACAAGTGCAAAAGTGGTTTCCTGCACCAACACAAGTGCGAAAAGTGGTTTTTCAACACTAACACAAGTGCGAAAAGTGGTTTTTCAACACTAACACAAGTGTGAAAAGTGGTTTTTCAACACTAACACAAGTGCGAAAAGTGTTTTTTCCACACTAATACAAGTGCAAAAGTGGTTTCCTACACCAACACAAGTGCGAAAAGTGGTTTTTCAACACCAACACAAGTGCGAAAAGTGGTTTTTCAACACTATCACAATTGCAAAAAGTGTTTTTTCGACACTAATACAAGTGCAAAAGTGGTTTCCTGCACCAACACAAGTGCGAAAAGTGGTTTTTCAACACTAACACAAGTGCGAAAAGTGGTTTTTCCACACTAATACAAGTGCAAAAGTGGTTTCCTGCACTAACACAAGTGCGAAAAGTGGTTTTTCAACACTAACACAAGTGCGAAAAGTGGTTTTTCAACACTAACACAAGTGCGAAAAGTGGTTTTTCAACACTATTACAAGTGTAAAAAGTGTTTTTTCCACACTAATACAAGTGCAAAAAGTGTTTTTTCCACACGAATACAAGTGCGAAAAGTGGTTTTTCAACACTATCACAAGTGCAAAAAGTGTTTTTTCCACACTAATACAAGTGCAAAAGTGGTTTCCTGCACTAACACAAGTGCAAAAAGTGGTTTTTCAACACTAACACAAGTGCGAAAAGTGGTTTTTCAACACTAATACAAGTGCAAAAGTGGTTTCCTGCACCAACACAAGTGCGAAAAGTGGTTTTTCAACACTAACACAAGTGCGAAAAGTGGTTTTTCAACACTATCACAGGTGCAAAAAGTGTTTTTTCCACACTAATACAAGTGCAAAAGTGGTTTCCTGCACCAACACAAGTGCGAACAGTGGTTTTTCAACACTAACACAGGTGCGAAAAGTGGTTTTTCAACACTAACACAAGTGCGAAAAGTGGTTTTTCCACACTAATACAAGTGCAAAAGTGGTTTCCTGCACCAACACAAGTGCTAAAAGTGGTTTTTCAACACTAACACAAGTGCGAAAAGTGGTTTTTCAACACTAACACAAGTGCGAAAAGTGTTTTTTCCACACTAATTCAAGTGCAAAAGTAGTTTCCTGCACCAACACAAGTGCGAAAAGGGGTTTTTCAACACTAACACAAGTGCAAAAAGTGGTTTTTCAACACTAACAGAAGTGCGAAAAGTGGTTTTTCAACACTATCACAAGGGCAAAAAGTGTTTTTTCCACACTAATACAAGTGCAAAAGTGGTTTCCTGCACCAACACAAGTGCGAAAAGTGGTTTTTCAACACTAACACAAGTGCGAAAAGTGGTTTTTCAACACTAACACAAGTGCAAAAAGTGGTTTTTCAACACTAACACAAGTGCGAAAAGTGTTTTTTCCACACTAATACAAGTGCAAAAGTGGTTTCCTGCACCAACACAAGTGCGAACAGTGGTTTTTCAACAATTTCACAAGTGCAAAAAGTGTTTTTTCCACACTAATACAAGTGCAAAAGTGGTTTCCTGCACCAACACAAGTGCGAAAAGTGGTTTTTCAACACTAACACAAGTGCGAAAAGTGGTTTTTCAACACTAACACAAGTGCGAAAAGTGGTTTTTCAACACTATCACAAGTGCAAAAAGTGTTTTTTCCACACTAATACAAGTGCAAAAGTGGTTTCCTGCACCAACACAAGTGCGAAAAGTGGTTTTTCAACACTAACACAAGTGCGAAAAGTGGTTTTTCAACACTAACACAAGTGCGAAAAGTGGTTTTTCCACACAAATACAAGTGCAAAAGTGCTTTCCTGCACCAACACAAGTGCGAAAAGTGGTTTTTCAACACTAACATGAGTGCGAAAAGTGGTTTTTCAACAATAACACAAGTGCGAAAAGTGTTTTTTCCACACTAATACAAGTGCAAAAGTGGTTTCCTGCACCAACACAAGTGCGAAAAGTGGTTTTTCAACACTAACACAAGTGCGAAAAGTGGTTTTTCAACACTAACACAAGTGCGAAAAGTGGTTTTTCAACACTAATACAAGTGCAAAAGTGGTTTCCTGCACCAACACAAGTGTGAAAAGTGGTTTTTCAACACTAACACAAGTGCGAAAAGTGGTTTTTCAACACTATCACAAGTGCAAAAAGTGTTTTTTCCACACTAATACAAGTGCAAAAGTCGTTTCCTGCACCAACACAAGTGCGAAAAGTGGTTTTTCAACACTAACACAAGTGTGAAAAGTGTTTTTTCCACACTAATACAAGTGCAAAAGTGGTTTCCTGCACCAACACAAGTGCGAAAAGTGGTTTTTCAACACTAACACAAGTGCGAAAAGTGGTTTTTCAACACTAACACAAGTGTGAAAAGTGGTTTTTCAACACTAACACAAGTGCGAAAAGTGTTTTTTCCACACTAATACAAGTGCAAAAGTGGTTTCCTACACCAACACAAGTGCGAAAAGTGGTTTTTCAACACCAACACAAGTGCGAAAAGTGGTTTTTCAACACTATCACAATTGCAAAAAGTGTTTTTTCGACACTAATACAAGTGCAAAAGTGGTTTCCTGCACCAACACAAGTGCGAAAAGTGGTTTTTCAACACTAACACAAGTGCGAAAAGTGGTTTTTCCACACTAATACAAGTGCAAAAGTGGTTTCCTGCACTAACACAAGTGCGAAAAGTGGTTTTTCAACACTAACACAAGTGCGAAAAGTGGTTTTTCAACACTAACACAAGTGCGAAAAGTGGTTTTTCAACACTATTACAAGTGCAAAAAGTGTTTTTTCCACACTAATACAAGTGCAAAAAGTGTTTTTTCCACACGAATACAAGTGCGAAAAGTGGTTTTTCAACACTATCACAAGTGCAAAAAGTGTTTTTTCCACACTAATACAAGTGCAAAAGTGGTTTCCTGCACTAACACAAGTGCAAAAAGTGGTTTTTCAACACTAACACAAGTGCGAAAAGTGGTTTTTCCACACCAATACAAGGGCAAAAGTGGTTTCCTGCACCAACACAACTGCGAAAAGTAGTTTTTCCACACTAATACAAGTGCAAAAGTGGTTTCCTGCACCAACACAAGTGCGAAAAGTGGGTTTTCAACACGAACACAAGTGCGAAAAGTGGTTTTTCAACACTAACACAAGTGCGAAAAGTGGTTTTTCAACACTAACACAAGTGCGAAAAGTGGTTTTTCAACACTAACACAAGTGCGAAAAGTGGTTTTTCCACACTAATACAAGGGCAAAAGTGGTTTCCTGCACCAACACAAGTGCGAAAAGTAGTTTTTCCACACTAATACAAGTGCAAAAGTGGTTTCCTGCACCAACACAAGTGCGAAAAGTGGGTTTTCAACACTAACACAAGTGCGAAAAGTGGTTTTTCAACACTAACACAAGTGCGAAAAGTGGTTTTACAACACTAACACAAGTGCGAAAAGTGGTTTTTCAACACTAACACAAGTGCAAAAAGTGTTTTTCCCACACTAATACAAGTGCAACAGTGGTTTCCTGCACCAACACAAGTGCGAAAAGTGGTTTTTCAACACTAACACAAGTGCGAAAAGTGGTTTTTCAACACTAACACAAGTGCGAAAAGTGGTTTTTCAACAATATCACAAGTCCAAAAAGTGTTTTTTCCACACTAATACAAGTGCAAAAGTGGTTTCCTGCACCAACACAAGTGCGAAAAGTGTTTTTTCCACACTAATACAAGTGCAAAAGTGGTTTCCTGCACCAACACAAGTGCGAAAAGTGGTTTTTCAACACTAACACAAGTGCGAAAAGTGGTTTTTCAACACTAACACAAGTGCGAAAAGTGGTTTTTCAACACTAATACAAGTGCAAAAGTGGTTTCCTGCACCAACACAAGTGTGAAAAGTGGTTTTTCAACAGTAACACAAGTGCGAAAAGTGGTTTTTCAACACTATCACAAGTGCAAAAAGTGTTTTTTCCACACTAATACAAGTGCAAAAGTCGTTTCCTGCACCAACACAAGTGCGAAAAGTGGTTTTTCAACACTAAAACAAGTGTGAAAAGTGTTTTTTCCACACTAATACAAGTGCAAAAGTGGTTTCCTGCACCAACACAAGTGCGAAAAGTGGTTTTTCAACACTAACACAAGTGCGAAAAGTGGTTTTTCAACACTAACACAAGTGTGAAAAGTGGTTTTTCAACACTAACACAAGTGCGAAAAGTGTTTTTTCCACACTAATACAAGTGCAAAAGTGGTTTCCTACACCAACACAAGTGCGAAAAGTGGTTTTTCAACACCAACACAAGTGCGAAAAGTGGTTTTTCAACACTATCACAATTGCAAAAAGTGTTTTTTCGACACTAATACAAGTGCAAAAGTGGTTTCCTGCACCAACACAAGTGCGAAAAGTGGTTTTTCAACACTAACACAAGTGCGAAAAGTGGTTTTTCCACACTAATACAAGTGCAAAAGTGGTTTCCTGCACTAACACAAGTGCGAAAAGTGGTTTTTCAACACTAACACAAGTGCGAAAAGTGGTTTTTCAACACTAACACAAGTGCGAAAAGTGGTTTTTCAACACTATCACAAGTGCAAAAAGTGTTTTTTGCCACACTAATACAAGTGCAAAAGTCGTTTCCTGCACCAACACAAGTGCGAAAAGTGGTTTTTCAACACTAACACAAGTGTGAAAAGTGTTTTTTCCACACTAATACAAGTGCAAAAGTGGTTTCCTGCACCAACACAAGTGCGAAAAGTGGTTTTTCAACACTAACACAAGTGCGAAAAGTGGTTTTTCAACACTAACACAAGTGCGAAAAGTGGTTTTTCAACACTAACACAAGTGCGAAAAGTGTTTTTTCCACACTAATACAAGTGCAAAAGTGGTTTCCTACACCAACACAAGTGCGAAAAGTGGTTTTTCAACACCAACACAAGTGCGAAAAGTGGTTTTTCAACACTATCACAATTGCAAAAAGTGTTTTTTCGACACTAATACAAGTGCAAAAGTGGTTTCCTGCACCAACACAAGTGCGAAAAGTGGTTTTTCAACACTAACACAAGTGCGAAAAGTGGTTTTTCCACACTAATACAAGTGCAAAAGTGGTTTCCTGCACTAACACAAGTGCGAAAAGTGGTTTTTCAACACTAACACAAGTGCGAAAAGTGGTTTTTCAACACTAACACAAGTGCGAAAAGTGGTTTTTCGACACTAATACAAGTGCAAAAGTGGTTTCCTGCACCAACACAAGTGCGAAAAGTGGTTTTTCAACACTGACACAAGTGCGAAAAGTGGTTTTTCAACACTAACACAAGTGCGAAAAGTGGTTTTTCAACATTAACACAAGTGCAAAAAGTGTTTTTTCCACACGAATACAAGTGCAAAAGTGGTTTCCTGCACCAACACAAGTGCAAAAAGTGGTTTTTCAACACTAACACAAGTGCGAAAAGTGGTTTTTCAACACTAACACAAGTGCGAAAAGTGGTTTTTCCACACTAATACAAGTGCAAAAGTGGTTTCCTCTACCAACACAAGTGCGAAAAGTGATTTTTCAACACTAACACAAGTGCAAAAAGTGGTTTTTCCACACTAATACAAGTGCAAAAGTGGGTTCCTGCACCAACACAAGTGCGAAAAGTGGTTTTTCAACACTAACACAAGTGCGAAAATGGTTTTTCAACACTATCACAAGTGCAAAAAGTGTTTTTTCCACACTAATACAAGTGCGAAAAGTGGTTTTTCAACACTAATACAAGTGCAAAAGTGGTTTCCTGCACCAACACAAGTGCGAAAAGTGGTTTTTCAACACTAACACAAGTGCGAAAAGTGGTTTTTCAACACTATCACAGGTGCAAAAAGTGTTTTTTCCACACTAATACAAGTGCAAAAGTGGTTTCCTGCACCAACACAAGTGCGAACAGTGGTTTTTCAACACTAACACAGGTGCGAAAAGTGGTTTTTCAACACTAACACAAGTGTGAAAAGTGGTTTTTCCACACTAATACAAGTGCAAAAGTGGTTTCCTGCACCAACACAAGTGCTAAAAGTGGTTTTTCAACACTAACACAAGTGCGAAAAGTGGTTTTTCAACACTAACACAAGTGCGAAAAGTGTTTTTTCCACACTAATTCAAGTGCAAAAGTAGTTTCCTGCACCAACACAAGTGCGAAAAGGGGTTTTTCAACACTAACACAAGTGCAAAAAGTGGTTTTTCAACACTAACAGAAGTGCGAAAAGTGGTTTTTCAACACTATCACAAGGGCAAAAAGTGTTTTTTCCACACTAATACAAGTGCAAAAGTGGTTTCCTGCACCAACACAAGTGCGAAAAGTGGTTTTTCAACACTAACACAAGTGCGAAAAGTGGTTTTTCAACACTAACACAAGTGCAAAAAGTGGTTTTTCAACACTAACACAAGTGCGAAAAGTGTTTTTTCCACACTAATACAAGTGCAAAAGTGGTTTCCTGCACCAACACAAGTGCGAACAGTGGTTTTTCAACAATTTCACAAGTGCAAAAAGTGTTTTTTCCACACTAATACAAGTGCAAAAGTGGTTTCCTGCACCAACACAAGTGCGAAAAGTGGTTTTTCAACACTAACACAAGTGCGAAAAGTGGTTTTTCAACACTAACACAAGTGCGAAAAGTGGTTTTTCAACACTATCACAAGTGCAAAAAGTGTTTTTTCCACACTAATACAAGTGCAAAAGTGGTTTCCTGCACCAACACAAGTGCGAAAAGTGGTTTTTCAACACTAACACAAGTGCGAAAAGTGGTTTTTCAACACTAACACAAGTGCGAAAAGTGGTTTTTCCACACAAATACAAGTGCAAAAGTGCTTTCCTGCACCAACACAAGTGCGAAAAGTGGTTTTTCAACACTAACATGAGTGCGAAAAGTGGTTTTTCAACAATAACACAAGTGCGAAAAGTGTTTTTTCCACACTAATACAAGTGCAAAAGTGGTTTCCTGCACCAACACAAGTGCGAAAAGTGGTTTTTCAACACTAACACAAGTGCGAAAAGTGGTTTTTCAACACTAACACAAGTGCGAAAAGTGGTTTTTCAACACTAATACAAGTGCAAAAGTGGTTTCCTGCACCAACACAAGTGTGAAAAGTGGTTTTTCAACACTAACACAAGTGCGAAAAGTGGTTTTTCAACACTATCACAAGTGCAAAAAGTGTTTTTTCCACACTAATACAAGTGCAAAAGTCGTTTCCTGCACCAACACAAGTGCGAAAAGTGGTTTTTCAACACTAACACAAGTGTGAAAAGTGTTTTTTCCACACTAATACAAGTGCAAAAGTGGTTTCCTGCACCAACACAAGTGCGAAAAGTGGTTTTTCAACACTAACACAAGTGCGAAAAGTGGTTTTTCAACACTAACACAAGTGTGAAAAGTGGTTTTTCAACACTAACACAAGTGCGAAAAGTGTTTTTTCCACACTAATACAAGTGCAAAAGTGGTTTCCTACACCAACACAAGTGCGAAAAGTGGTTTTTCAACACCAACACAAGTGCGAAAAGTGGTTTTTCAACACTATCACAATTGCAAAAAGTGTTTTTTCGACACTAATACAAGTGCAAAAGTGGTTTCCTGCACCAACACAAGTGCGAAAAGTGGTTTTTCAACACTAACACAAGTGCGAAAAGTGGTTTTTCCACACTAATACAAGTGCAAAAGTGGTTTCCTGCACTAACACAAGTGCGAAAAGTGGTTTTTCAACACTAACACAAGTGCGAAAAAGTGGTTTTTCAACACTAACACAAGTGCGAAAAGTGGTTTTTCAACACTATTACAAGTGTCAAAAAGTGTTTTTCCACTAAACAAGTGCAAAAAGTGTTTTTCCACACGAATACAAGTGCGAAAAGTGGTTTTTCAACACTATCACAAGTGCAAAAAGTGTTTTTTCCACACTAATACAAGTGCAAAAGTGGTTTCCTGCACTAACACAAGTGCAAAAAGTGGTTTTTCAACACTAACACAAGTGCGAAAAGTGGTTTTTCCACACCAATACAAGGGCAAAAGTGGTTTCCTGCACCAACACAACTGCGAAAAGTAGTTTTTCCACACTAATACAAGTGCAAAAGTGGTTTCCTGCACCAACACAAGTGCGAAAAGTGGGTTTTCAACACGAACACAAGTGCGAAAAGTGTTTTTTCAACACTAACACAAGTGCGAAAAGTGGTTTTTCAACACTAACACAAGTGCGAAAAGTGGTTTTTCAACACTAACACAAGTGCGAAAAGTGGTTTTCATTACACTAATACAAGGGCAAAAGTGGTTTCCTGCACCAACACAAGTGCGAAAAGTAGTTTTTCCACACTAATACAAGTGCAAAAGTGGTTTCCTGCACCAACACAAGTGCGAAAAGTGGGTTTTCAACACTAACACAAGTGCGAAAAGTGGTTTTTCAACACTAACACAAGTGCGAAAAGTGGTTTTACAACACTAACACAAGTGCGAAAAGTGGTTTTTCAACACTAACACAAGTGCAAAAAGTGTTTTTCCCACACTAATACAAGTGCAACAGTGGTTTCCTGCACCAACACAAGTGCGAAAAGTGGTTTTTCAACACTAACACAAGTGCGAAAAGTGGTTTTTCAACACTAACACAAGTGCGAAAAGTGGTTTTTCAACAATATCACAAGTCCAAAAAGTGTTTTTTCCACACTAATACAAGTGCAAAAGTGGTTTCCTGCACCAACACAAGTGCGAAAAGTGTTTTTTCCACACTAATACAAGTGCAAAAGTGGTTTCCTGCACCAACACAAGTGCGAAAAGTGGTTTTTCAACACTAACACAAGTGCGAAAAGTGGTTTTTCAACACTAACACAAGTGCGAAAAGTGGTTTTTCAACACTAATACAAGTGCAAAAGTGGTTTCCTGCACCAACACAAGTGTGAAAAGTGGTTTTTCAACAGTAACACAAGTGCGAAAAGTGGTTTTTCAACACTATCACAAGTGCAAAAAGTGTTTTTTCCACACTAATACAAGTGCAAAAGTCGTTTCCTGCACCAACACAAGTGCGAAAAGTGGTTTTTCAACACTAACACAAGTGTGAAAAGTGTTTTTTCCACACTAATACAAGTGCAAAAGTGGTTTCCTGCACCAACACAAGTGCGAAAAGTGGTTTTTCAACACTAACACAAGTGCGAAAAGTGGTTTTTCAACACTAACACAAGTGTGAAAAGTGGTTTTTCAACACTAACACAAGTGCGAAAAGTGTTTTTTCCACACTAATACAAGTGCAAAAGTGGTTTCCTACACCAACACAAGTGCGAAAAGTGGTTTTTCAACACCAACACAAGTGCGAAAAGTGGTTTTTCAACACTATCACAATTGCAAAAAGTGTTTTTTCGACACTAATACAAGTGCAAAAGTGGTTTCCTGCACCAACACAAGTGCGAAAAGTGGTTTTTCAACACTAACACAAGTGCGAAAAGTGGTTTTTCCACACTAATACAAGTGCAAAAGTGGTTTCCTGCACTAACACAAGTGCGAAAAGTGGTTTTTCAACACTAACACAAGTGCGAAAAGTGGTTTTTCAACACTAACACAAGTGCGAAAAGTGGTTTTTCAACACTATTACAAGTGCAAAAAGTGTTTTTTCCACACTAATACAAGTGCAAAAAGTGTTTTTTCCACACGAATACAAGTGCGAAAAGTGGTTTTTCAACACTATCACAAGGGCAAAAAGTGTTTTTTCCACACTAATACAAGTGCAAAAGTGGTTTCCTGCACTAACACAAGTGCAAAAAGTGGTTTTTCAACACTAACACAAGTGCGAAAAGTGGTTTTTCCACACCAATACAAGGGCAAAAGTGGTTTCCTGCACCAACACAACTGCGAAAAGTAGTTTTTCCACACTAATACAAGTGCAAAAGTGGTTTCCTGCACCAACACAAGTGCGAAAAGTGGGTTTTCAACACGAACACAAGTGCGAAAAGTGGTTTTTCAACACTAACACAAGTGCGAAAAGTGGTTTTTCAACACTAACACAAGTGCGAAAAGTGGTTTTTCAACACTAACACAAGTGCGAAAAGTGGTTTTTCCACACTAATACAAGGGCAAAAGTGGTTTCCTGCACCAACACAAGTGCGAAAAGTAGTTTTTCCACACTAATACAAGTGCAAAAGTGGTTTCCTGCACCAACACAAGTGCGAAAAGTGGGTTTTCAACACTAACACAAGTGCGAAAAGTGGTTTTTCAACACTAACACAAGTGCGAAAAGTGGTTTTACAACACTAACACAAGTGCGAAAAGTGGTTTTTCAACACTAACACAAGTGCAAAAAGTGTTTTTCCCACACTAATACAAGTGCAACAGTGGTTTCCTGCACCAACACAAGTGCGAAAAGTGGTTTTTCAACACTAACACGAGTGCGAAAAGTGGTTTTTCAACACTAACACAAGTGCGAAAAGTGGTTTTTCAACAATATCACAAGTCCAAAAAGTGTTTTTTCCACACTAATACAAGTGCAAAAGTGGTTTCCTGCACCAACACAAGTGCGAAAAGTGGTTTTTCAACACTAACACAAGTGCAAAAAGTGGTTTTTCAACACTAACACAAGTGCGAAAAGTGGTTTTTTCCACACTAATGCAAGTGCAAAAGTGGTTTCCTGCACCAACACAAGTGCGAAAAGTGGTTTTTCAACACTAACACAAGTGCGAAAAGTGGTTTTTCAACACTAACACAAGTGCGAAAAGTGGTTTTTCAACACTAACACAAGTGCGAAAAGTGTTTTTTCCACACTAATACAAGTGCAAAAGTGGTTTCCTGCTCCAACACAAGTGCGAAAAGTGGTTTTTCAACACAAACATAAGTGCGAAAAGTGGTTTTTCAACACTAACACAAGTGCGAAAAGTGGTTTTTCAACACTAACACAAGTGCGAAAAGTGGTTTTTCCACACTAATACAAGTGCAAAAGTGGTTTCCTGCACCAACACAAGTGCGAAAAGTGGTTTTTCAACACTAACACAAGTGCGAAAAGTGGTTTTTCAACACTATCACAAGTGCAAAAAGTGTTTTTTCCACACTAATACAAGTGCAAAAGTGGTTTCCTGCACCAACACAAGTGCGAAAAGTGGTTTTTCAACACTAACACAAGTGCGAAAAGTGGTTTTTCAACACTAACACAAGTGCGAAAAGTGGTTTTTCCACACTAATACAAGTGCAAAAGTGGTTTCCTGCACCAACACAAGTGCGAAAAGTGGTTTTTCAACACTAACACAAGTGCGAAAAGTGGTTTTTCCACACTAATACAAGTGCAAAAGTGGTTTCCTGCACCAACACAAGTGCGAAAAGTGGTTTTTCAACACTAACACAAGTGCGAAAAGTGGTTTTTCAACACTAACACAAGTGCGAAAAGTGTTTTTTCCACACTAATACAAGTGCAAAAGTGGTTTCCTGCACCAACACAAGTGCGAAAAGTGGTTTTTCAACACTAACACAAGTGCGAAAAGTGTTTTTTCCACACTAATACAAGTGCAAAAGTGGTTTCCTGCACCAACACAAGTGCGAAAAGTGGTTTTTCAACACTAACACAAGTGCGAAAAGTGGTTTTTCAACACTAACACAAGTGCGAAAAGTGGTTTTTCCACACTAATACAAGTGCAAAAGTGGTTTCCTGCACCAACACAAGTGCGAAAAGTGGTTTTTCAACACTAACACAAGTGCGAAAAGTGGTTTTTCAACACTAACACAAGTGCGAAAAGTGTTTTTTCCACACTAATACAAGTGCAAAAGTGGTTTCCTGCACCAACAAAAGTGCGAAAAGTGGTTTTTCAACACTGACACAAGTGCGAAAAGTGGTTTTTCAACACTAACACAAGTGCGAAAAGTGGTTTTTCAACATTAACACAAGTGCAAAAAGTGTTTTTTCCACACTAATACAAGTGCAAAAGTGGTTTCCTGCACCAACACAAGTGCGAAAAGTGGTTTTTCAACACTAACACAAGTGCAAAAAGTGGTTTTTCAACACTAACACAAGTGCGAAAAGTGGATTTTCCACACTAATACAAGTGCAATAAGTGTTTTTTCCACACTAATACAAGTGCGAAAAGTGGTTTTTCAACACTATCACAAGTGCAAAAAGTGTTTTTTCCACACTAATACAAGTGCAAAAGTGATTTCCTGCACTAACACAAGTGCGAAAAGTGGTTTTTCAACATTAACACAAGTGCGAAAAGTGGTTTTTCAACACTATCACAAGTGCAAAAAGTGTTTTTTCCACACTAATACAAGTGCAATAAGTGTTTTTTCCACACTAATACAAGTGCGAAAAGTGGTTTTTCAACACTATCACAAGTGCAAAAAGTGTTTTTTCCACACTAATACAAGTGCAAAAGTGGTTTCCTGCACCAACACAAGTGCGAAAAGTGGTTTTTCAACACTAACACAAGTGCGAAAAGTGGTTTTTCCACACTAATACAAGTGCAAAAGTGGTTTCCTGCACCAACACAAGTGCGAAAAGTGGTTTTTCAACATTAACACAAGTGCGAAAAGTGGTTTTTCAACACTATCACAAGTGCAAAAAGTGTTTTTTCCACACTAATACAAGTGCGAAAAGTGGTTTTTCAACACTAATACAAGTGCAAAAGTGGTTTCCTGCACCAACACAAGTGCGAAAAGTGGTTTTTCAACACTAACACAAGTGCGAAAAGTGGTTTTTCAATACTATCACAAGTGCAAAAAGTGTTTTTTCCACACTAATACAAGTGCAAAAGTGGTTTCCTGCACTAACACAAGTGCGAAAATTGGTTTTTCAACACTAACACAAGTGCGAAAAGTGGTTTTTCAACACTAACACAAGTGCGAAAAGTGTTTTTTCCACACTAATACAAGTGCAAAAGTGGTTTCCTGCACCAACACAAGTGCGAAAAGTGTTTTTTCCACACTAATACAAGTGCAAAAGTGGTTTCCTGCACCAACACAAGTGCGAAAAGTGGTTTTTCAACACTAACACAAGTGCGAAAAGTGGCTTTTCAACACTAACACAAGTGCGAAAAGTGGTTTTTCAACACTATCACAAGTGCAAAAAGTGTTTTTTCCACACTAATACAAGTGCAAAAGTGGTTTCCTGCACCAACACAAGTGCGAAAAGTGGTTTTTCAACACTAACACAAGTGCGAAAAGTGGTTTTTCAACACTAACACAAGTGCGAAAAGTGGTTTTTCCACACTAATACAAGTGCAAAAGTGGTTTCCTGCACCAACACAAGTGCGAAAAGTGGTTTTTCAACACTAACACAAGTGCGAAAAGTGGTTTTTCAACACTAACACAAGTGCGAAAAGTGGTTTTTCCACACGAATACAAGTGCAAAAGTGGTTTCCTGCACCAACACAAGTGCGAAAAGTGGTTTTTCAACACTAACACAAGTGCGAAAAGTGGTTTTTCAACACTAACACAAGTGCGAAAAGTGGTTTTTCCACACTAATACAAGTGCAAAAGTGGTTTCCTGCACCAACACAAGTGCGAAAAGTGGTTTTTCAACACTAACACAAGTGCGAAAAGTGGTTTTTCAACGCTAACACAAGTGCGAAAAGTGGTTTTTCCACACTAATACAAGTGCAAAAGTGGTTTCCTGCACCAACACAAGTGCGAAAAGTGATTTTTCAACACTAACACAAGTGCGAAAAGTGGTTTTTCAACACTAACACAAGTGCGAAAAGTGGTTTTTCAACACTAACACAAGTGCGAAAAGTGGTTTTTTCAACACTATTACAAGTGCAAAAAGTGTTTTTTCCACACTAATACAAGTGCAAAAGTGGTTTCCTGCACCAACACAAGTGCGAAAAGTGGTTTTTCAACACTAACACAAGTGCGAAAAGTGGTTTTTCAACACTAACACAAGTGCGAAAAGTGGTTTTTCCACACTAATACAAGTGCAAAAGTGGTTTCCTGCACCAACACAAGTGCGAAAAGTGGTTTTTCAACACTAACACAAGTGCGAAAAGTGGTTTTTCAACACTAACACAAGTGCGAAAAGTGGTTTTTCCACACGAATACAAGTGCAAAAGTGGTTTCCTGCACCAACACAAGTGCGAAAAGTGGTTTTTCAACACTAACACAAGTGCGAAAAGTGGTTTTTCAACACTAACACAAGTGCGAAAAGTGGTTTTTCCACACTAATACAAGTGCAAAAGTGGTTTCCTGCACCAACACAAGTGCGAAAAGTGGTTTTTCAACACTAACACAAGTGCGAAAAGTGGTTTTTCAACGCTAACACAAGTGCGAAAAGTGGTTTTTCCACACTAATACAAGTGCAAAAGTGGTTTCCTGCACCAACACAAGTGCGAAAAGTGATTTTTCAACACTAACACAAGTGCGAAAAGTGGTTTTTCAACACTAACACAAGTGCGAAAAGTGGTTTTTCAACACTAACACAAGTGCGAAAAGTGGTTTTTTCAACACTATTACAAGTGCAAAAAGTGTTTTTTCCACACTAATACAAGTGCAAAAAGTGTTTTTTCCACACGAATACAAGTGCGAAAAGTGGTTTTTCAACACTATCACAAGTGCAAAAAGTGTTTTTTCCACACTAATACAAGTGCAAAAGTGGTTTCCTGCATTAACACAAGTGCGAAAAGTGGTTTTTCAACACTAACACAAGTGCGAAAAGTGGTTTTTTCCACACTAATACAAGGGCAAAAGTGGTTTCCTGCACCAACACAAGTGCGAAAAGTAGTTTTTCCACACTAATACAAGTGCAAAAGTGGTTTCCTGCACCAACACAAGTGCGAAAAGTGGGTTTTCAACACTAACACAAGTGCGAAATGTGGTTTTTCAACACTAACACAAGTGCGAAAAGTGGTTTTTCAACACTAACACAAGTGCGAAAAGTGGTTTTTCAACACTAACACAAGTGCGAAAAGTGGTTTTTCCACACTAATACAAGGGCAAAAGTGGTTTCCTGCACCAACACAAGTGCGAAAAGTAGTTTTTCCACACTAATACAAGTGCAAAAGTGGTTTCCTGCACCAACACAAGTGCGAAAAGTGGGTTTTCAACACTAACACAAGTGCGAAAAGTGGTTTTTCAACACTAACACAAGTGCGAAAAGTGGGTTTTCAACACTAACACAAGTGCGAAAAGTGGTTTTACAACACTAACACAATTGCGAAAAGTGGTTTTTCAACACTAACACAAGTGCAAAAAGTGTTTTTCCCACACTAATACAAGTGCAACAGTGGTTTCCTGCACCAACACAAGTGCAAAAAGTGGTTTTTCAACACTAACACAAGTGCGAAAAGTGGTTTTTCAACACTAACACAAGTGCGAAAAGTGGTTTTTCAACACTATCACAAGTCCAAAAAGTGTTTTTTCCACACTAATACAAGTGCAAAAGTGGTTTCCTGCACCAACACAAGTGCGAAAAGTGGTTTTTCAACACTAACACAAGTGCAAAAAGTGGTTTTTCAACACTAACACAAGTGCGAAAAGTGGTTTTTTCCACACTAATGCAAGTGCAAAAGTGGTTTCCTGCACCAACACAAGTGCGAAAAGTGGTTTTTCAACACTAACACAAGTGCGAAAAGTGGTTTTTCAACACTAACACAAGTGCGAAAAGTGGTTTTTCAACACTAACACAAGTGCGAAAAGTGTTTTTTCCACACTAATACAAGTGCAAAAGTGGTTTCCTGCTCCAACACAAGTGCGAAAAGTGGTTTTTCAACACAAACACAAGTGCGAAAAGTGGTTTTTCAACACTAACACAAGTGCGAAAAGTGGTTTTTCAACACTAACACAAGTGCGAAAAGTGGTTTTTCCACACTAATACAAGTGCAAAAGTGGTTTCCTGCACCAACACAAGTGCGAAAAGTGGTTTTTCAACACTAACACAAGTGCGAAAAGTGGTTTTTCAACACTATCACAAGTGCAAAAAGTGTTTTTTCCACACTAATACAAGTGCAAAAGTGGTTTCCTGCACCAACACAAGTGCGAAAAGTGGTTTTTCAACACTAACACAAGTGCGAAAAGTGGTTTTTCAACACTAACACAAGTGCGAAAAGTGGTTTTTCAACACTAACACAAGTGCGAAAAGTGGTTTTTCCACACTAATACAAGTGCAAAAGTGGTTTCCTGCACCAACACAAGTGCGAAAAGTGGTTTTTCAACACTAACACAAGTGCGAAAAGTGGTTTTTCCACACTAATACAAGTGCAAAAGTGGTTTCCTGCACCAACACAAGTGCGAAAAGTGGTTTTTCAACACTAACACAAGTGCGAAAAGTGGTTTTTCAACACTAACACAAGTGCGAAAAGTGTTTTTTCCACACTAATACAAGTGCAAAAGTGGTTTCCTGCACCAACACAAGTGCGAAAAGTGGTTTTTCAACACTAACACAAGTGCGAAAAGTGTTTTTTCCACACTAATACAAGTGCAAAAGTGGTTTCCTGCACCAACACAAGTGCAAAAAGTGGTTTTTCAACACTAACACAAGTGCGAAAAGTGGTTTTTCAACACTAACACAAGTGCGAAAAGTGGTTTTTCCACACTAATACAAGTGCAAAAGTGGTTTCCTGCACCAACACAAGTGCGAAAAGTGGTTTTTCAACACTAACACAAGTGCGAAAAGTGGTTTTTCAACACTAACACAAGTGCGAAAAGTGTTTTTTCCACACTAATACAAGTGCAAAAGTGGTTTCCTGCACCAACACAAGTGCGAAAAGTGGTTTTTCAACACTGACACAAGTGCGAAAAGTGGTTTTTCAACACTAACACAAGTGCGAAAAGTGGTTTTTCAACATTAACACAAGTGCAAAAAGTGTTTTTTCCACACGAATACAAGTGCAAAAGTGGTTTCCTGCACCAACACAAGTGCAAAAAGTGGTTTTTCAACACTAACACAAGTGCGAAAAGTGGTTTTTCAACACTAACACAAGTGCGAAAAGTGGTTTTTCCACACTAATACAAGTGCAAAAGTGGTTTCCTCTACCAACACAAGTGCGAAAAGTGATTTTTCAACACTAACACAAGTGCAAAAAGTGGTTTTTCCACACTAATACAAGTGCAAAAGTGGGTTCCTGCACCAACACAAGTGCGAAAAGTGGTTTTTCAACACTAACACAAGTGCGAAAATGGTTTTTCAACACTAACACAAGTGCGAAAAGTGGTTTTTTCCACACTAATGCAAGTGCAAAAGTGGTTTCCTGCACCAACACAAGTGCGAAAAGTGGTTTTTCAACAATAACACAAGTGCGAAAAGTGGTTTTTCAACACTAACACAAGTGCGAAAAGTGGTTTTTCAACACTAACACAAGTGCGAAAAGTGTTTTTTCCACACTAATACAAGTGCAAAAGTGGTTTCCTGCTCCAACACAAGTGCGAAAAGTGGTTTTTCAACACAAACACAAGTGCGAAAAGTGGTTTTTCAACACTAACACAAGTGCGAAAAGTGGTTTTTCAACACTAACACAAGTGCGAAAAGTGGTTTTTCCACACTAATACAAGTGCAAAAGTGGTTTCCTGCACCAACACAAGTGCGAAAAGTGGTTTTTCAACACTAACACAAGTGCGAAAAGTGGTTTTTCAACACTATCACAAGTGCAAAAAGTGTTTTTTCCACACTAATACAAGTGCAAAAGTGGTTTCCTCTACCAACACAAGTGCGAAAAGTGATTTTTCAACACTAACACAAGTGCAAAAAGTGGTTTTTCCACACTAATACAAGTGCAAAAGTGGGTTCCTGCACCAACACAAGTGCGAAAAGTGGTTTTTCAACACTAACACAAGTGCGAAAATGGTTTTTCAACACTAACACAAGTGCGAAAAGTGGTTTTTTCCACACTAATGCAAGTGCAAAAGTGGTTTCCTGCACCAACACAAGTGCGAAAAGTGGTTTTTCAACACTAACACAAGTGCGAAAAGTGGTTTTTCAACACTAACACAAGTGCGAAAAGTGGTTTTTCAACACTAACACAAGTGCGAAAAGTGTTTTTTCCACACTAATACAAGTGCAAAAGTGGTTTCCTGCTCCAACACAAGTGCGAAAAGTGGTTTTTCAACACAAACACAAGTGCGAAAAGTGGTTTTTCAACACTAACACAAGTGCGAAAAGTGGTTTTTCAACACTAACACAAGTGCGAAAAGTGGTTTTTCCACACTAATACAAGTGCAAAAGTGGTTTCCTGCACCAACACAAGTGCGAAAAGTGGTTTTTCAACACTAACACAAGTGCGAAAAGTGGTTTTTCCACACTAATACAAGTGCAAAAGTGGTTTCCTGCACCAACACAAGTGCGAAAAGTGGTTTTTCAACACTAACACAAGTGCGAAAAGTGGTTTTTCAACACTAACACAAGTGCGAAAAGTGTTTTTTCCACACTAATACAAGTGCAAAAGTGGTTTCCTGCACCAACACAAGTGCGAAAAGTGGTTTTTCAACACTAACACAAGTGCGAAAAGTGTTTTTTCCACACTAATACAAGTGCAAAAGTGGTTTCCTGCACCAACACAAGTGCAAAAAGTGGTTTTTCAACACTAACACAAGTGCGAAAAGTGGTTTTTCAACACTAACACAAGTGCGAAAAGTGGTTTTTCCACACTAATACAAGTGCAAAAGTGGTTTCCTGCACCAACACAAGTGCGAAAAGTGGTTTTTCAACACTAACACAAGTGCGAAAAGTGGTTTTTCAACACTAACACAAGTGCGAAAAGTGTTTTTTCCACACTAATACAAGTGCAAAAGTGGTTTCCTGCACCAACACAAGTGCGAAAAGTGGTTTTTCAACACTGACACAAGTGCGAAAAGTGGTTTTTCAACACTAACACAAGTGCGAAAAGTGGTTTTTCAACATTAACACAAGTGCAAAAAGTGTTTTTTCCACACGAATACAAGTGCAAAAGTGGTTTCCTGCACCAACACAAGTGCAAAAAGTGGTTTTTCAACACTAACACAAGTGCGAAAAGTGGTTTTTCAACACTAACACAAGTGCGAAAAGTGGTTTTTCCACACTAATACAAGTGCAAAAGTGGTTTCCTCTACCAACACAAGTGCGAAAAGTGATTTTTCAACACTAACACAAGTGCAAAAAGTGGTTTTTCCACACTAATACAAGTGCAAAAGTGGGTTCCTGCACCAACACAAGTGCGAAAAGTGGTTTTTCAACACTAACACAAGTGCGAAAATGGTTTTTCAACACTATCACAAGTGCAAAAAGTGTTTTTTCCACACTAATACAAGTGCGAAAAGTGGTTTTTCAACACTAATACAAGTGCAAAAGTGGTTTCCTGCACCAACACAAGTGCGAAAAGTGGTTTTTCAACACTAACACAAGTGCGAAAAGTGGTTTTTCAACACTATCACAGGTGCAAAAAGTGTTTTTTCCACACTAATACAAGTGCAAAAGTGGTTTCCTGCACCAACACAAGTGCGAACAGTGGTTTTTCAACACTAACACAGGTGCGAAAAGTGGTTTTTCAACACTAACACAAGTGCGAAAAGTGGTTTTTCCACACTAATACAAGTGCAAAAGTGGTTTCCTGCACCAACACAAGTGCTAAAAGTGGTTTTTCAACACTAACACAAGTGCGAAAAGTGGTTTTTCAACACTAACACAAGTGCGAAAAGTGTTTTTTCCACACTAATTCAAGTGCAAAAGTAGTTTCCTGCACCAACACAAGTGCGAAAAGGGGTTTTTCAACACTAACACAAGTGCAAAAAGTGGTTTTTCAACACTAACAGAAGTGCGAAAAGTGGTTTTTCAACACTATCACAAGGGCAAAAAGTGTTTTTTCCACACTAATACAAGTGCAAAAGTGGTTTCCTGCACCAACACAAGTGCGAAAAGTGGTTTTTCAACACTAACACAAGTGCGAAAAGTGGTTTTTCAACACTAACACAAGTGCAAAAAGTGGTTTTTCAACACTAACACAAGTGCGAAAAGTGTTTTTTCCACACTAATACAAGTGCAAAAGTGGTTTCCTGCACCAACACAAGTGCGAACAGTGGTTTTTCAACAATTTCACAAGTGCAAAAAGTGTTTTTTCCACACTAATACAAGTGCAAAAGTGGTTTCCTGCACCAACACAAGTGCGAAAAGTGGTTTTTCAACACTAACACAAGTGCGAAAAGTGGTTTTTCAACACTAACACAAGTGCGAAAAGTGGTTTTTCAACACTATCACAAGTGCAAAAAGTGTTTTTTCCACACTAATACAAGTGCAAAAGTGGTTTCCTGCACCAACACAAGTGCGAAAAGTGGTTTTTCAACACTAACACAAGTGCGAAAAGTGGTTTTTCAACACTAACACAAGTGCGAAAAGTGGTTTTTCCACACAAATACAAGTGCAAAAGTGCTTTCCTGCACCAACACAAGTGCGAAAAGTGGTTTTTCAACACTAACATGAGTGCGAAAAGTGGTTTTTCAACAATAACACAAGTGCGAAAAGTGTTTTTTCCACACTAATACAAGTGCAAAAGTGGTTTCCTGCACCAACACAAGTGCGAAAAGTGGTTTTTCAACACTAACACAAGTGCGAAAAGTGGTTTTTCAACACTAACACAAGTGCGAAAAGTGGTTTTTCAACACTAATACAAGTGCAAAAGTGGTTTCCTGCACCAACACAAGTGTGAAAAGTGGTTTTTCAACACTAACACAAGTGCGAAAAGTGGTTTTTCAACACTATCACAAGTGCAAAAAGTGGTTTTTCAACACTATCACAAGTGCAAAAAGTGTTTTTTCCACACTAATACAAGTGCAAAAGTCGTTTCCTGCACCAACACAAGTGCGAAAAGTGGTTTTTCAACACTAACACAAGTGTGAAAAGTGTTTTTTCCACACTAATACAAGTGCAAAAGTGGTTTCCTGCACCAACACAAGTGCGAAAAGTGGTTTTTCAACACTAACACAAGTGCGAAAAGTGGTTTTTCAACACTAACACAAGTGCGAAAAGTGGTTTTTCAACACTAACACAAGTGCGAAAAGTGTTTTTTCCACACTAATACAAGTGCAAAAGTGGTTTCCTACACCAACACAAGTGCGAAAAGTGGTTTTTCAACACCAACACAAGTGCGAAAAGTGGTTTTTCAACACTATCACAATTGCAAAAAGTGTTTTTTCGACACTAATACAAGTGCAAAAGTGGTTTCCTGCACCAACACAAGTGCGAAAAGTGGTTTTTCAACACTAACACAAGTGCGAAAAGTGGTTTTTCCACACTAATACAAGTGCAAAAGTGGTTTCCTGCACTAACACAAGTGCGAAAAGTGGTTTTTCAACACTAACACAAGTGCGAAAAGTGGTTTTTCAACACTAACACAAGTGCGAAAAGTGGTTTTTCAACACTATTACAAGTGCAAAAAGTGTTTTTTCCACACTAATACAAGTGCAAAAGTGGTTTCCTGCACCAACACAAGTGCGAAAAGTGGTTTTTCAACACTAACACAAGTGCGAAAAGTGGTTTTTCAACACTAACACAAGTGCAAAAAGTGGTTTTTCAACACTAACACAAGTGCGAAAAGTGTTTTTTCCACACTAATACAAGTGCAAAAGTGGTTTCCTGCACCAACACAAGTGCGAACAGTGGTTTTTCAACAATTTCACAAGTGCAAAAAGTGTTTTTTCCACACTAATACATGTGCAAAAGTGGTTTCCTGCACCAACACAAGTGCGAAAAGTGGTTTTTCAACACTAACACAAGTGCGAAAAGTGGTTTTTCAACACTAACACAAGTGCGAAAAGTGGTTTTTCAACACTATCACAAGTGCAAAAAGTGTTTTTTCCACACTAATACAAGTGCAAAAGTGGTTTCCTGCACCAACACAAGTGCGAAAAGTGGTTTTTCAACACTAACACAAGTGCGAAAAGTGGTTTTTCAACACTAACACAAGTGCGAAAAGTGGTTTTTCCACACAAATACAAGTGCAAAAGTGCTTTCCTGCACCAACACAAGTGCGAAAAGTGGTTTTTCAACACTAACATGAGTGCGAAAAGTGGTTTTTCAACAATAACACAAGTGCGAAAAGTGTTTTTTCCACACTAATACAAGTGCAAAAGTGGTTTCCTGCACCAACACAAGTGCGAAAAGTGGTTTTTCAACACTAACACAAGTGCGAAAAGTGGTTTTTCAACACTAACACAAGTGCGAAAAGTGGTTTTTCAACACTAATACAAGTGCAAAAGTGGTTTCCTGCACCAACACAAGTGTGAAAAGTGGTTTTTCAACACTAACACAAGTGCGAAAAGTGGTTTTTCAACACTATCACAAGTGCAAAAAGTGTTTTTTCCACACTAATACAAGTGCAAAAGTCGTTTCCTGCACCAACACAAGTGCGAAAAGTGGTTTTTCAACACTAACACAAGTGTGAAAAGTGTTTTTTCCACACTAATACAAGTGCAAAAGTGGTTTCCTGCACCAACACAAGTGCGAAAAGTGGTTTTTCAACACTAACACAAGTGCGAAAAGTGGTTTTTCAACACTAACACAAGTGCGAAAAGTGGTTTTTCAACACTAACACAAGTGCGAAAAGTGTTTTTTCCACACTAATACAAGTGCAAAAGTGGTTTCCTACACCAACACAAGTGCGAAAAGTGGTTTTTCAACACCAACACAAGTGCGAAAAGTGGTTTTTCAACACTATCACAATTGCAAAAAGTGTTTTTTCGACACTAATACAAGTGCAAAAGTGGTTTCCTGCACCAACACAAGTGCGAAAAGTGGTTTTTCAACACTAACACAAGTGCGAAAAGTGGTTTTTCCACACTAATACAAGTGCAAAAGTGGTTTCCTGCACTAACACAAGTGCGAAAAGTGGTTTTTCAACACTAACACAAGTGCGAAAAGTGGTTTTTCAACACTAACACAAGTGCGAAAAGTGGTTTTTCAACACTATTACAAGTGCAAAAAGTGTTTTTTCCACACTAATACAAGTGCAAAAAGTGTTTTTTCCACACGAATACAAGTGCGAAAAGTGGTTTTTCAACACTATCACAAGTGCAAAAAGTGTTTTTTCCACACTAATACAAGTGCAAAAGTGGTTTCCTGCACTAACACAAGTGCAAAAAGTGGTTTTTCAACACTAACACAAGTGCGAAAAGTGGTTTTTCCACACCAATACAAGGGCAAAAGTGGTTTCCTGCACCAACACAACTTCGAAAAGTAGTTTTTCCACACTAATACAAGTGCAAAAGTGGTTTCCTGCACCAACACAAGTGCGAAAAGTGGGTTTTCAACACGAACACAAGTGCGAAAAGTGGTTTTTCAACACTAACACAAGTGCGAAAAGTGGTTTTTCAACACTAACACAACTGCGAAAAGTGGTTTTTCAACACTAACACAAGTGCGAAAAGTGGTTTTTCCACACTAATACAAGGGCAAAAGTGGTTTCCTGCACCAACACAAGTGCGAAAAGTAGTTTTTCCACACTAATACAAGTGCAAAAGTGGTTTCCTGCACCAACACAAGTGCGAAAAGTGGGTTTTCAACACTAACACAAGTGCGAAAAGTGGTTTTTCAACACTAACACAAGTGCGAAAAGTGGTTTTACAACACTAACACAAGTGCGAAAAGTGGTTTTTCAACACTAACACAAGTGCAAAAAGTGTTTTTCCCACACTAATACAAGTGCAACAGTGGTTTCCTGCACCAACACAAGTGCGAAAAGTGGTTTTTCAACACTAACACAAGTGCGAAAAGTGGTTTTTCAACACTAACACAAGTGCGAAAAGTGGTTTTTCAACAATATCACAAGTCCAAAAAGTGTTTTTTCCACACTAATACAAGTGCAAAAGTGGTTTCCTGCACCAACACAAGTGCGAAAAGTGGTTTTTCAACACTAACACAAGTGCAAAAAGTGGTTTTTCAACACTAACACAAGTGCGAAAAGTGGTTTTTTCCACACTAATGCAAGTGCAAAAGTGGTTTCCTGCACCAACACAAGTGCGAAAAGTGGTTTTTCAACACTAACACAAGTGCGAAAAGTGGTTTTTCAACACTAACACAAGTGCGAAAAGTGGTTTTTCAACACTAACACAAGTGCGAAAAGTGTTTTTTCCACACTAATACAAGTGCAAAAGTGGTTTCCTGCTCCAACACAAGTGCGAAAAGTGGTTTTTCAACACAAACATAAGTGCGAAAAGTGGTTTTTCAACACTAACACAAGTGCGAAAAGTGGTTTTTCAACACTAACACAAGTGCGAAAAGTGGTTTTTCCACACTAATACAAGTGCAAAAGTGGTTTCCTGCACCAACACAAGTGCGAAAAGTGGTTTTTCAACACTAACACAAGTGCGAAAAGTGGTTTTTCAACACTATCACAAGTGCAAAAAGTGTTTTTTCCACACTAATACAAGTGCAAAAGTGGTTTCCTGCACCAACACAAGTGCGAAAAGTGGTTTTTCAACACTAACACAAGTGCGAAAAGTGGTTTTTCAACACTAACACAAGTGCGAAAAGTGGTTTTTCCACACTAATACAAGTGCAAAAGTGGTTTCCTGCACCAACACAAGTGCGAAAAGTGGTTTTTCAACACTAACACAAGTGCGAAAAGTGGTTTTTCCACACTAATACAAGTGCAAAAGTGGTTTCCTGCACCAACACAAGTGCGAAAAGTGGTTTTTCAACACTAACACAAGTGCGAAAAGTGGTTTTTCAACACTAACACAAGTGCGAAAAGTGTTTTTTCCACACTAATACAAGTGCAAAAGTGGTTTCCTGCACCAACACAAGTGCGAAAAGTGGTTTTTCAACACTAACACAAGTGCGAAAAGTGTTTTTTCCACACTAATACAAGTGCAAAAGTGGTTTCCTGCACCAACACAAGTGCGAAAAGTGGTTTTTCAACACTAACACAAGTGCGAAAAGTGGTTTTTCAACACTAACACAAGTGCGAAAAGTGGTTTTTCCACACTAATACAAGTGCAAAAGTGGTTTCCTGCACCAACACAAGTGCGAAAAGTGGTTTTTCAACACTAACACAAGTGCGAAAAGTGGTTTTTCAACACTAACACAAGTGCGAAAAGTGTTTTTTCCACACTAATACAAGTGCAAAAGTGGTTTCCTGCACCAACAAAAGTGCGAAAAGTGGTTTTTCAACACTGACACAAGTGCGAAAAGTGGTTTTTCAACACTAACACAAGTGCGAAAAGTGGTTTTTCAACATTAACACAAGTGCAAAAAGTGTTTTTTCCACACTAATACAAGTGCAAAAGTGGTTTCCTGCACCAACACAAGTGCGAAAAGTGGTTTTTCAACACTAACACAAGTGCAAAAAGTGGTTTTTCAACACTAACACAAGTGCGAAAAGTGGATTTTCCACACTAATACAAGTGCAAAAGTGGTTTACTGCACCAACACAAGTGCGAAAAGTGGTTTTTCAACACTAACACAAGTGCGAAAAGTGGTTTTTCAACACTAACACAAGTGCAAAAAGTGGTTTTTCAACACTATTACAAGTGCAAAAAGTGTTTTTTCCACACTAATACAAGTGCAATAAGTGTTTTTTCCACACTAATACAAGTGCGAAAAGTGGTTTTTCAACACTATCACAAGTGCAAAAAGTGTTTTTTCCACACTAATACAAGTGCAAAAGTGATTTCCTGCACTAACACAAGTGCGAAAAGTGGTTTTTCAACATTAACACAAGTGCGAAAAGTGGTTTTTCAACACTATCACAAGTGCAAAAAGTGTTTTTTCCACACTAATACAAGTGCAATAAGTGTTTTTTCCACACTAATACAAGTGCGAAAAGTGGTTTTTCAACACTATCACAAGTGCAAAAAGTGTTTTTTCCACACTAATACAAGTGCAAAAGTGGTTTCCTGCACCAACACAAGTGCGAAAAGTGGTTTTTCAACACTAACACAAGTGCGAAAAGTGGTTTTTCAACACTAACACAAGTGCGAAAAGTGGTTTTTCCACACTAATACAAGTGCAAAAGTGGTTTCCTGCACCAACACAAGTGCTAAAAGTGGTTTTTCAACACTAACACAAGTGCGAAAAGTGGTTTTTCAACACTAACACAAGTGCGAAAAGTGTTTTTTCCACACTAATTCAAGTGCAAAAGTAGTTTCCTGCACCAACACAAGTGCGAAAAGGGGTTTTTCAACACTAACACAAGTGCAAAAAGTGGTTTTTCAACACTAACAGAAGTGCGAAAAGTGGTTTTTCAACACTATCACAAGGGCAAAAAGTGTTTTTTCCACACTAATACAAGTGCAAAAGTGGTTTCCTGCACCAACACAAGTGCGAAAAGTGGTTTTTCAACACTAACACAAGTGCGAAAAGTGGTTTTTCAACACTAACACAAGTGCAAAAAGTGGTTTTTCAACACTAACACAAGTGCGAAAAGTGTTTTTTCCACACTAATACAAGTGCAAAAGTGGTTTCCTGCACCAACACAAGTGCGAACAGTGGTTTTTCAACAATTTCACAAGTGCAAAAAGTGTTTTTTCCACACTAATACAAGTGCAAAAGTGGTTTCCTGCACCAACACAAGTGCGAAAAGTGGTTTTTCAACACTAACACAAGTGCGAAAAGTGGTTTTTCAACACTAACACAAGTGCGAAAAGTGGTTTTTCAACACTATCACAAGTGCAAAAAGTGTTTTTTCCACACTAATACAAGTGCAAAAGTGGTTTCCTGCACCAACACAAGTGCGAAAAGTGGTTTTTCAACACTAACACAAGTGCGAAAAGTGGTTTTTCAACACTAACACAAGTGCGAAAAGTGGTTTTTCCACACAAATACAAGTGCAAAAGTGCTTTCCTGCACCAACACAAGTGCGAAAAGTGGTTTTTCAACACTAACATGAGTGCGAAAAGTGGTTTTTCAACAATAACACAAGTGCGAAAAGTGTTTTTTCCACACTAATACAAGTGCAAAAGTGGTTTCCTGCACCAACACAAGTGCGAAAAGTGGTTTTTCAACACTAACACAAGTGCGAAAAGTGGTTTTTCAACACTAACACAAGTGCGAAAAGTGGTTTTTCAACACTAATACAAGTGCAAAAGTGGTTTCCTGCACCAACACAAGTGTGAAAAGTGGTTTTTCAACACTAACACAAGTGCGAAAAGTGGTTTTTCAACACTATCACAAGTGCAAAAAGTGGTTTTTCAACACTATCACAAGTGCAAAAAGTGTTTTTTCCACACTAATACAAGTGCAAAAGTCGTTTCCTGCACCAACACAAGTGCGAAAAGTGGTTTTTCAACACTAACACAAGTGTGAAAAGTGTTTTTTCCACACTAATACAAGTGCAAAAGTGGTTTCCTGCACCAACACAAGTGCGAAAAGTGGTTTTTCAACACTAACACAAGTGCGAAAAGTGGTTTTTCAACACTAACACAAGTGCGAAAAGTGGTTTTTCAACACTAACACAAGTGCGAAAAGTGTTTTTTCCACACTAATACAAGTGCAAAAGTGGTTTCCTACACCAACACAAGTGCGAAAAGTGGTTTTTCAACACCAACACAAGTGCGAAAAGTGGTTTTTCAACACTATCACAATTGCAAAAAGTGTTTTTTCGACACTAATACAAGTGCAAAAGTGGTTTCCTGCACCAACACAAGTGCGAAAAGTGGTTTTTCAACACTAACACAAGTGCGAAAAGTGGTTTTTCCACACTAATACAAGTGCAAAAGTGGTTTCCTGCACTAACACAAGTGCGAAAAGTGGTTTTTCAACACTAACACAAGTGCGAAAAGTGGTTTTTCAACACTAACACAAGTGCGAAAAGTGGTTTTTCAACACTATTACAAGTGCAAAAAGTGTTTTTTCCACACTAATACAAGTGCAAAAGTGGTTTCCTGCACCAACACAAGTGCGAAAAGTGGTTTTTCAACACTAACACAAGTGCGAAAAGTGGTTTTTCAACACTAACACAAGTGCAAAAAGTGGTTTTTCAACACTAACACAAGTGCGAAAAGTGTTTTTTCCACACTAATACAAGTGCAAAAGTGGTTTCCTGCACCAACACAAGTGCGAACAGTGGTTTTTCAACAATTTCACAAGTGCAAAAAGTGTTTTTTCCACACTAATACATGTGCAAAAGTGGTTTCCTGCACCAACACAAGTGCGAAAAGTGGTTTTTCAACACTAACACAAGTGCGAAAAGTGGTTTTTCAACACTAACACAAGTGCGAAAAGTGGTTTTTCAACACTATCACAAGTGCAAAAAGTGTTTTTTCCACACTAATACAAGTGCAAAAGTGGTTTCCTGCACCAACACAAGTGCGAAAAGTGGTTTTTCAACACTAACACAAGTGCGAAAAGTGGTTTTTCAACACTAACACAAGTGCGAAAAGTGGTTTTTCCACACAAATACAAGTGCAAAAGTGCTTTCCTGCACCAACACAAGTGCGAAAAGTGGTTTTTCAACACTAACATGAGTGCGAAAAGTGGTTTTTCAACAATAACACAAGTGCGAAAAGTGTTTTTTCCACACTAATACAAGTGCAAAAGTGGTTTCCTGCACCAACACAAGTGCGAAAAGTGGTTTTTCAACACTAACACAAGTGCGAAAAGTGGTTTTTCAACACTAACACAAGTGCGAAAAGTGGTTTTTCAACACTAATACAAGTGCAAAAGTGGTTTCCTGCACCAACACAAGTGTGAAAAGTGGTTTTTCAACACTAACACAAGTGCGAAAAGTGGTTTTTCAACACTATCACAAGTGCAAAAAGTGTTTTTTCCACACTAATACAAGTGCAAAAGTCGTTTCCTGCACCAACACAAGTGCGAAAAGTGGTTTTTCAACACTAACACAAGTGTGAAAAGTGTTTTTTCCACACTAATACAAGTGCAAAAGTGGTTTCCTGCACCAACACAAGTGCGAAAAGTGGTTTTTCAACACTAACACAAGTGCGAAAAGTGGTTTTTCAACACTAACACAAGTGCGAAAAGTGGTTTTTCAACACTAACACAAGTGCGAAAAGTGTTTTTTCCACACTAATACAAGTGCAAAAGTGGTTTCCTACACCAACACAAGTGCGAAAAGTGGTTTTTCAACACCAACACAAGTGCGAAAAGTGGTTTTTCAACACTATCACAATTGCAAAAAGTGTTTTTTCGACACTAATACAAGTGCAAAAGTGGTTTCCTGCACCAACACAAGTGCGAAAAGTGGTTTTTCAACACTAACACAAGTGCGAAAAGTGGTTTTTCCACACTAATACAAGTGCAAAAGTGGTTTCCTGCACTAACACAAGTGCGAAAAGTGGTTTTTCAACACTAACACAAGTGCGAAAAGTGGTTTTTCAACACTAACACAAGTGCGAAAAGTGGTTTTTCAACACTATTACAAGTGCAAAAAGTGTTTTTTCCACACTAATACAAGTGCAAAAAGTGTTTTTTCCACACGAATACAAGTGCGAAAAGTGGTTTTTCAACACTATCACAAGTGCAAAAAGTGTTTTTTCCACACTAATACAAGTGCAAAAGTGGTTTCCTGCACTAACACAAGTGCAAAAAGTGGTTTTTCAACACTAACACAAGTGCGAAAAGTGGTTTTTCCACACCAATACAAGGGCAAAAGTGGTTTCCTGCACCAACACAACTTCGAAAAGTAGTTTTTCCACACTAATACAAGTGCAAAAGTGGTTTCCTGCACCAACACAAGTGCGAAAAGTGGGTTTTCAACACGAACACAAGTGCGAAAAGTGGTTTTTCAACACTAACACAAGTGCGAAAAGTGGTTTTTCAACACTAACACAACTGCGAAAAGTGGTTTTTCAACACTAACACAAGTGCGAAAAGTGGTTTTTCCACACTAATACAAGGGCAAAAGTGGTTTCCTGCACCAACACAAGTGCGAAAAGTAGTTTTTCCACACTAATACAAGTGCAAAAGTGGTTTCCTGCACCAACACAAGTGCGAAAAGTGGGTTTTCAACACTAACACAAGTGCGAAAAGTGGTTTTTCAACACTAACACAAGTGCGAAAAGTGGTTTTACAACACTAACACAAGTGCGAAAAGTGGTTTTTCAACACTAACACAAGTGCAAAAAGTGTTTTTCCCACACTAATACAAGTGCAACAGTGGTTTCCTGCACCAACACAAGTGCGAAAAGTGGTTTTTCAACACTAACACAAGTGCGAAAAGTGGTTTTTCAACACTAACACAAGTGCGAAAAGTGGTTTTTCAACAATATCACAAGTCCAAAAAGTGTTTTTTCCACACTAATACAAGTGCAAAAGTGGTTTCCTGCACCAACACAAGTGCGAAAAGTGGTTTTTCAACACTAACACAAGTGCAAAAAGTGGTTTTTCAACACTAACACAAGTGCGAAAAGTGGTTTTTTCCACACTAATGCAAGTGCAAAAGTGGTTTCCTGCACCAACACAAGTGCGAAAAGTGGTTTTTCAACACTAACACAAGTGCGAAAAGTGGTTTTTCAACACTAACACAAGTGCGAAAAGTGGTTTTTCAACACTAACACAAGTGCGAAAAGTGTTTTTTCCACACTAATACAAGTGCAAAAGTGGTTTCCTGCTCCAACACAAGTGCGAAAAGTGGTTTTTCAACACAAACATAAGTGCGAAAAGTGGTTTTTCAACACTAACACAAGTGCGAAAAGTGGTTTTTCAACACTAACACAAGTGCGAAAAGTGGTTTTTCCACACTAATACAAGTGCAAAAGTGGTTTCCTGCACCAACACAAGTGCGAAAAGTGGTTTTTCAACACTAACACAAGTGCGAAAAGTGGTTTTTCAACACTATCACAAGTGCAAAAAGTGTTTTTTCCACACTAATACAAGTGCAAAAGTGGTTTCCTGCACCAACACAAGTGCGAAAAGTGGTTTTTCAACACTAACACAAGTGCGAAAAGTGGTTTTTCAACACTAACACAAGTGCGAAAAGTGGTTTTTCCACACTAATACAAGTGCAAAAGTGGTTTCCTGCACCAACACAAGTGCGAAAAGTGGTTTTTCAACACTAACACAAGTGCGAAAAGTGGTTTTTCCACACTAATACAAGTGCAAAAGTGGTTTCCTGCACCAACACAAGTGCGAAAAGTGGTTTTTCAACACTAACACAAGTGCGAAAAGTGGTTTTTCAACACTAACACAAGTGCGAAAAGTGTTTTTTCCACACTAATACAAGTGCAAAAGTGGTTTCCTGCACCAACACAAGTGCGAAAAGTGGTTTTTCAACACTAACACAAGTGCGAAAAGTGTTTTTTCCACACTAATACAAGTGCAAAAGTGGTTTCCTGCACCAACACAAGTGCGAAAAGTGGTTTTTCAACACTAACACAAGTGCGAAAAGTGGTTTTTCAACACTAACACAAGTGCGAAAAGTGGTTTTTCCACACTAATACAAGTGCAAAAGTGGTTTCCTGCACCAACACAAGTGCGAAAAGTGGTTTTTCAACACTAACACAAGTGCGAAAAGTGGTTTTTCAACACTAACACAAGTGCGAAAAGTGTTTTTTCCACACTAATACAAGTGCAAAAGTGGTTTCCTGCACCAACAAAAGTGCGAAAAGTGGTTTTTCAACACTGACACAAGTGCGAAAAGTGGTTTTTCAACACTAACACAAGTGCGAAAAGTGGTTTTTCAACATTAACACAAGTGCAAAAAGTGTTTTTTCCACACTAATACAAGTGCAAAAGTGGTTTCCTGCACCAACACAAGTGCGAAAAGTGGTTTTTCAACACTAACACAAGTGCAAAAAGTGGTTTTTCAACACTAACACAAGTGCGAAAAGTGGATTTTCCACACTAATACAAGTGCAAAAGTGGTTTACTGCACCAACACAAGTGCGAAAAGTGGTTTTTCAACACTAACACAAGTGCGAAAAGTGGTTTTTCAACACTAACACAAGTGCAAAAAGTGGTTTTTCAACACTATTACAAGTGCAAAAAGTGTTTTTTCCACACTAATACAAGTGCAATAAGTGTTTTTTCCACACTAATACAAGTGCGAAAAGTGGTTTTTCAACACTATCACAAGTGCAAAAAGTGTTTTTTCCACACTAATACAAGTGCAAAAGTGATTTCCTGCACTAACACAAGTGCGAAAAGTGGTTTTTCAACATTAACACAAGTGCGAAAAGTGGTTTTTCAACACTATCACAAGTGCAAAAAGTGTTTTTTCCACACTAATACAAGTGCAATAAGTGTTTTTTCCACACTAATACAAGTGCGAAAAGTGGTTTTTCAACACTATCACAAGTGCAAAAAGTGTTTTTTCCACACTAATACAAGTGCAAAAGTGGTTTCCTGCACCAACACAAGTGCGAAAAGTGGTTTTTCAACACTAACACAAGTGCGAAAAGTGGTTTTTCCACACTAATACAAGTGCAAAAGTGGTTTCCTGCACCAACACAAGTGCGAAAAGTGGTTTTTCAACATTAACACAAGTGCGAAAAGTGGTTTTTCAACACTATCACAAGTGCAAAAAGTGTTTTTTCCACACTAATACAAGTGCGAAAAGTGGTTTTTCAACACTAATACAAGTGCAAAAGTGGTTTCCTGCACCAACACAAGTGCGAAAAGTGGTTTTTCAACACTAACACAAGTGCGAAAAGTGGTTTTTCAACACTATCACAAGTGCAAAAAGTGTTTTTTCCACACTAATACAAGTGCAAAAGTGGTTTCCTGCACTAACACAAGTGCGAAAATTGGTTTTTCAACACTAACACAAGTGCGAAAAGTGGTTTTTCAACACTAACACAAGTGCGAAAAGTGTTTTTTCCACACTAATACAAGTGCAAAAGTGGTTTCCTGCACCAACACAAGTGCGAAAAGTGTTTTTTCCACACTAATACAAGTGCAAAAGTGGTTTCCTGCACCAACACAAGTGCGAAAAGTGGTTTTTCAACACTAACACAAGTGCGAAAAGTGGCTTTTCAACACTAACACAAGTGCGAAAAGTGGTTTTTCAACACTATCACAAGTGCAAAAAGTGTTTTTTCCACACTAATACAAGTGCAAAAGTGGTTTCCTGCACCAACACAAGTGCGAAAAGTGGTTTTTCAACACTAACACAAGTGCGAAAAGTGGTTTTTCAACACTAACACAAGTGCGAAAAGTGGTTTTTCCACACTAATACAAGTGCAAAAGTGGTTTCCTGCACCAACACAAGTGCGAAAAGTGGTTTTTCAACACTAACACAAGTGCGAAAAGTGGTTTTTCCACACTAATACAAGTGCAAAAGTGGTTTCCTGCACCAACACAAGTGCGAAAAGTGGTTTTTCAACACTAACACAAGTGCGAAAAGTGGTTTTTCAACACTAACACAAGTGCGAAAAGTGTTTTTTCCACACTAATACAAGTGCAAAAGTGGTTTCCTGCACCAACACAAGTGCGAAAAGTGGTTTTTCAACACTAACACAAGTGCGAAAAGTGTTTTTTCCACACTAATACAAGTGCAAAAGTGGTTTCCTGCACCAACACAAGTGCGAAAAGTGGTTTTTCAACACTAACACAAGTGCGAAAAGTGGTTTTTCAACACTAACACAAGTGCGAAAAGTGGTTTTTCCACACTAATACAAGTGCAAAAGTGGTTTCCTGCACCAACACAAGTGCGAAAAGTGGTTTTTCAACACTAACACAAGTGCGAAAAGTGGTTTTTCAACACTAACACAAGTGCGAAAAGTGTTTTTTCCACACTAATACAAGTGCAAAAGTGGTTTCCTGCACCAACAAAAGTGCGAAAAGTGGTTTTTCAACACTGACACAAGTGCGAAAAGTGGTTTTTCAACACTAACACAAGTGCGAAAAGTGGTTTTTCAACATTAACACAAGTGCAAAAAGTGTTTTTTCCACACTAATACAAGTGCAAAAGTGGTTTCCTGCACCAACACAAGTGCGAAAAGTGGTTTTTCAACACTAACACAAGTGCAAAAAGTGGTTTTTCAACACTAACACAAGTGCGAAAAGTGGATTTTCCACACTAATACAAGTGCAAAAGTGGTTTACTGCACCAACACAAGTGCGAAAAGTGGTTTTTCAACACTAACACAAGTGCGAAAAGTGGTTTTTCAACACTAACACAAGTGCAAAAAGTGGTTTTTCAACACTATTACAAGTGCAAAAAGTGTTTTTTCCACACTAATACAAGTGCAATAAGTGTTTTTTCCACACTAATACAAGTGCGAAAAGTGGTTTTTCAACACTATCACAAGTGCAAAAAGTGTTTTTTCCACACTAATACAAGTGCAAAAGTGATTTCCTGCACTAACACAAGTGCGAAAAGTGGTTTTTCAACATTAACACAAGTGCGAAAAGTGGTTTTTCAACACTATCACAAGTGCAAAAAGTGTTTTTTCCACACTAATACAAGTGCAATAAGTGTTTTTTCCACACTAATACAAGTGCGAAAAGTGGTTTTTCAACACTATCACAAGTGCAAAAAGTGTTTTTTCCACACTAATACAAGTGCAAAAGTGGTTTCCTGCACCAACACAAGTGCGAAAAGTGGTTTTTCAACACTAACACAAGTGCGAAAAGTGGTTTTTCCACACTAATACAAGTGCAAAAGTGGTTTCCTGCACCAACACAAGTGCGAAAAGTGGTTTTTCAACATTAACACAAGTGCGAAAAGTGGTTTTTCAACACTATCACAAGTGCAAAAAGTGTTTTTTCCACACTAATACAAGTGCGAAAAGTGGTTTTTCAACACTAATACAAGTGCAAAAGTGGTTTCCTGCACCAACACAAGTGCGAAAAGTGGTTTTTCAACACTAACACAAGTGCGAAAAGTGGTTTTTCAACACTATCACAAGTGCAAAAAGTGTTTTTTCCACACTAATACAAGTGCAAAAGTGGTTTCCTGCACTAACACAAGTGCGAAAATTGGTTTTTCAACACTAACACAAGTGCGAAAAGTGGTTTTTCAACACTGACACAAGTGCGAAAAGTGTTTTTTCCACACTAATACAAGTGCAAAAGTGGTTTCCTGCACCAACACAAGTGCGAAAAGTGTTTTTTCCACACTAATACAAGTGCAAAAGTGGTTTCCTGCACCAACACAAGTGCGAAAAGTGGTTTTTCAACACTAACACAAGTGCGAAAAGTGGCTTTTCAACACTAACACAAGTGCGAAAAGTGGTTTTTCAACACTATCACAAGTGCAAAAAGTGTTTTTTCCACACTAATACAAGTGCAAAAGTGGTTTCCTGCACCAACACAAGTGCGAAAAGTGGTTTTTCAACACTAACACAAGTGCGAAAAGTGGTTTTTCAACACTAACACAAGTGCGAAAAGTGGTTTTTCCACACTAATACAAGTGCAAAAGTGGTTTCCTGCACCAACACAAGTGCGAAAAGTGGTTTTTCAACACTAACACAAGTGCGAAAAGTGGTTTTTCAACACTAACACATGTGCGAAAAGTGTTTTTTCCACACTAATACAAGTGCAAAAGTGGTTTCCTGCACCAACACAAGTGCGAAAAGTGGTTTTTCAACACTAACAGAAGTGCGAAAAGTGGTTTTTCAACACTATCACAAGTGCAAAAACTGTTTTTTCCACACTAATACAAGTGCAAAAGTGGTTTCCTGCACCAACACAAGTGCGAAAAGTGGTTTTTCAACACTAACACAAGTGCGAAAAGTGGTTTTTCAACACTAACACAAGTGCGAAAAGTGGTTTTTCCACACGAATACAAGTGCAAAAGTGGTTTCCTGCACCAACACAAGTGCGAAAAGTGGTTTTTCAACACTAACACAAGTGCGAAAAGTGGTTTTTCAACACTAACACAAGTGCGAAAAGTGTTTTTTCCACACTAATACAAGTGCAAAAGTGGTTTCCTGCACCAACACAAGTGCGAAAAGTGGTTTTTCAACACTAACACAAGTGCGAAAAGTGGTTTTTCAACGCTAACACAAGTGCGAAAAGTGGTTTTTCCACACTAATACAAGTGCAAAAGTGGTTTCCTGCACCAACACAAGTGCGAAAAGTGATTTTTCAACACTAACACAAGTGCGAAAAGTGGTTTTTCAACACTAACACAAGTGCGAAAAGTGGTTTTTCAACACTAACACAAGTGCGAAAAGTGGTTTTTCAACACTATTACAAGTGCAAAAAGTGTTTTTTCCACACTAATACAAGTGCAAAAAGTGTTTTTTCCACACGAATACAAGTGCGAAAAGTGGTTTTTCAACACTATCACAAGTGCAAAAAGTGTTTTTTCCACACTAATACAAGTGCAAAAGTGGTTTCCTGCATTAACACAAGTGCGAAAAGTGGTTTTTCAACACTAACACAAGTGCGAAAAGTGGTTTTTTCCACACTAATACAAGGGCAAAAGTGGTTTCCTGCACCAACACAAGTGCGAAAAGTAGTTTTTCCACACTAATACAAGTGCAAAAGTGGTTTCCTGCACCAACACAAGTGCGAAAAGTGGTTTTACAACACTAACACAAGTGCGAAAAGTGGTTTTTCAACACTAACACAAGTGCAAAAAGTGTTTTTCCCACACTAATACAAGTGCAACAGTGGTTTCCTGCACCAACACAAGTGCGAAAAGTGGTTTTTCAACACTAACACAAGTGCGAAAAGTGGTTTTTCAACACTAACACAAGTGCGAAAAGTGGTTTTTCAACAATATCACAAGTCCAAAAAGTGTTTTTTCCACACTAATACAAGTGCAAAAGTGGTTTCCTGCACCAACACAAGTGCGAAAAGTGGTTTTTCAACACTAACACAAGTGCAAAAAGTGGTTTTTCAACACTAACACAAGTGCGAAAAGTGGTTTTTTCCACACTAATGCAAGTGCAAAAGTGGTTTCCTGCACCAACACAAGTGCGAAAAGTGGTTTTTCAACACTGACACAAGTGCGAAAAGTGGTTTTTCAACACTAACACAAGTGCGAAAAGTGGTTTTTCAACATTAACACAAGTGCAAAAAGTGTTTTTTCCACACTAATACAAGTGCAAAAGTGGTTTCCTGCACCAACACAAGTGCGAAAAGTGGTTTTTCAACACTAACACAAGTGCGAAAAGTGTTTTTTCCACACTAATACAAGTGCAAAAGTGGTTTCCTGCACCAACACAAGTGCGAAAAGTGGTTTTTCAACACTAACACAAGTGCGAAAAGTGGTTTTTCAACACTAACACAAGTGCGAAAAGTGGTTTTTCCACACTAATACAAGTGCAAAAGTGGTTTCCTGCACCAACACAAGTGCGAAAAGTGGTTTTTCAACACTAACACAAGTGCGAAAAGTGGTTTTTCAACACTAACACAAGTGCGAAAAGTGTTTTTTCCACACTAATACAAGTGCAAAAGTGGTTTCCTGCACCAACAAAAGTGCGAAAAGTGGTTTTTCAACACTGACACAAGTGCGAAAAGTGGTTTTTCAACACTAACACAAGTGCGAAAAGTGGTTTTTCAACATTAACACAAGTGCAAAAAGTGTTTTTTCCACACTAATACAAGTGCAAAAGTGGTTTCCTGCACCAACACAAGTGCGAAAAGTGGTTTTTCAACACTAACACAAGTGCAAAAAGTGGTTTTTCAACACTAACACAAGTGCGAAAAGTGGATTTTCCACACTAATACAAGTGCAAAAGTGGTTTACTGCACCAACACAAGTGCGAAAAGTGGTTTTTCAACACTAACACAAGTGCGAAAAGTGGTTTTTCAACACTAACACAAGTGCAAAAAGTGGTTTTTCAACACTATTACAAGTGCAAAAAGTGTTTTTTCCACACTAATACAAGTGCAATAAGTGTTTTTTCCACACTAATACAAGTGCGAAAAGTGGTTTTTCAACACTATCACAAGTGCAAAAAGTGTTTTTTCCACACTAATACAAGTGCAAAAGTGATTTCCTGCACTAACACAAGTGCGAAAAGTGGTTTTTCAACATTAACACAAGTGCGAAAAGTGGTTTTTCAACACTATCACAAGTGCAAAAAGTGTTTTTTCCACACTAATACAAGTGCAATAAGTGTTTTTTCCACACTAATACAAGTGCGAAAAGTGGTTTTTCAACACTATCACAAGTGCAAAAAGTGTTTTTTCCACACTAATACAAGTGCAAAAGTGGTTTCCTGCACCAACACAAGTGCGAAAAGTGGTTTTTCAACACTAACACAAGTGCGAAAAGTGGTTTTTCCACACTAATACAAGTGCAAAAGTGGTTTCCTGCACCAACACAAGTGCGAAAAGTGGTTTTTCAACATTAACACAAGTGCGAAAAGTGGTTTTTCAACACTATCACAAGTGCAAAAAGTGTTTTTTCCACACTAATACAAGTGCGAAAAGTGGTTTTTCAACACTAATACAAGTGCAAAAGTGGTTTCCTGCACCAACACAAGTGCGAAAAGTGGTTTTTCAACACTAACACAAGTGCGAAAAGTGGTTTTTCAACACTATCACAAGTGCAAAAAGTGTTTTTTCCACACTAATACAAGTGCAAAAGTGGTTTCCTGCACTAACACAAGTGCGAAAATTGGTTTTTCAACACTAACACAAGTGCGAAAAGTGGTTTTTCAACACTGACACAAGTGCGAAAAGTGTTTTTTCCACACTAATACAAGTGCAAAAGTGGTTTCCTGCACCAACACAAGTGCGAAAAGTGTTTTTTCCACACTAATACAAGTGCAAAAGTGGTTTCCTGCACCAACACAAGTGCGAAAAGTGGTTTTTCAACACTAACACAAGTGCGAAAAGTGGCTTTTCAACACTAACACAAGTGCGAAAAGTGGTTTTTCAACACTATCACAAGTGCAAAAAGTGTTTTTTCCACACTAATACAAGTGCAAAAGTGGTTTCCTGCACCAACACAAGTGCGAAAAGTGGTTTTTCAACACTAACACAAGTGCGAAAAGTGGTTTTTCAACACTAACACAAGTGCGAAAAGTGGTTTTTCCACACTAATACAAGTGCAAAAGTGGTTTCCTGCACCAACACAAGTGCGAAAAGTGGTTTTTCAACACTAACACAAGTGCGAAAAGTGGTTTTTCAACACTAACACATGTGCGAAAAGTGTTTTTTCCACACTAATACAAGTGCAAAAGTGGTTTCCTGCACCAACACAAGTGCGAAAAGTGGTTTTTCAACACTAACAGAAGTGCGAAAAGTGGTTTTTCAACACTATCACAAGTGCAAAAACTGTTTTTTCCACACTAATACAAGTGCAAAAGTGGTTTCCTGCACCAACACAAGTGCGAAAAGTGGTTTTTCAACACTAACACAAGTGCGAAAAGTGGTTTTTCAACACTAACACAAGTGCGAAAAGTGGTTTTTCCACACGAATACAAGTGCAAAAGTGGTTTCCTGCACCAACACAAGTGCGAAAAGTGGTTTTTCAACACTAACACAAGTGCGAAAAGTGGTTTTTCAACACTAACACAAGTGCGAAAAGTGGTTTTTCCACACTAATACAAGTGCAAAAGTGGTTTCCTGCACCAACACAAGTGCGAAAAGTGGTTTTTCAACACTAACACAAGTGCGAAAAGTGGTTTTTCAACGCTAACACAAGTGCGAAAAGTGGTTTTTCCACACTAATACAAGTGCAAAAGTGGTTTCCTGCACCAACACAAGTGCGAAAAGTGATTTTTCAACACTAACACAAGTGCGAAAAGTGGTTTTTCAACACTAACACAAGTGCGAAAAGTGGTTTTTCAACACTAACACAAGTGCGAAAAGTGGTTTTTCAACACTATTACAAGTGCAAAAAGTGTTTTTTCCACACTAATACAAGTGCAAAAAGTGTTTTTTCCACACGAATACAAGTGCGAAAAGTGGTTTTTCAACACTATCACAAGTGCAAAAAGTGTTTTTTCCACACTAATACAAGTGCAAAAGTGGTTTCCTGCATTAACACAAGTGCGAAAAGTGGTTTTTCAACACTAACACAAGTGCGAAAAGTGGTTTTTTCCACACTAATACAAGGGCAAAAGTGGTTTCCTGCACCAACACAAGTGCGAAAAGTAGTTTTTCCACACTAATACAAGTGCAAAAGTGGTTTCCTGCACCAACACAAGTGCGATAAGTGGTTTTACAACACTAACACAAGTGCGAAAAGTGGTTTTTCAACACTAACACAAGTGCAAAAAGTGTTTTTCCCACACTAATACAAGTGCAACAGTGGTTTCCTGCACCAACACAAGTGCGAAAAGTGGTTTTTCAACACTAACACAAGTGCGAAAAGTGGTTTTTCAACACTAACACAAGTGCGAAAAGTGGTTTTTCAACAATATCACAAGTCCAAAAAGTGTTTTTTCCACACTAATACAAGTGCAAAAGTGGTTTCCTGCACCAACACAAGTGCGAAAAGTGGTTTTTCAACACTAACACAAGTGCAAAAAGTGGTTTTTCAACACTAACACAAGTGCGAAAAGTGGTTTTTTCCACACTAATGCAAGTGCAAAAGTGGTTTCCTGCACCAACACAAGTGCGAAAAGTGGTTTTTCAACACTAACACAAGTGCGAAAAGTGGTTTTTCAACACTAACACAAGTGCGAAAAGTGGTTTTTCAACACTAACACAAGTGCGAAAAGTGTTTTTTCCACACTAATACAAGTGCAAAAGTGGTTTCCTGCTCCAACACAAGTGCGAAAAGTGGTTTTTCAACACAAACATAAGTGCGAAAAGTGGTTTTTCAACACTAACACAAGTGCGAAAAGTGGTTTTTCAACACTAACACAAGTGCGAAAAGTGGTTTTTCCACACTAATACAAGTGCAAAAGTGGTTTCCTGCACCAACACAAGTGCGAAAAGTGGTTTTTCAACACTAACACAAGTGCGAAAAGTGGTTTTTCAACACTATCACAAGTGCAAAAAGTGTTTTTTCCACACTAATACAAGTGCAAAAGTGGTTTCCTGCACCAACACAAGTGCGAAAAGTGGTTTTTCAACACTAACACAAGTGCGAAAAGTGGTTTTTCAACACTAACACAAGTGCGAAAAGTGGTTTTTCCACACTAATACAAGTGCAAAAGTGGTTTCCTGCACCAACACAAGTGCGAAAAGTGGTTTTTCAACACTAACACAAGTGCGAAAAGTGGTTTTTCCACACTAATACAAGTGCAAAAGTGGTTTCCTGCACCAACACAAGTGCGAAAAGTGGTTTTTCAACACTAACACAAGTGCGTAAAGTGGTTTTTCAACACTAACACAAGTGCGAAAAGTGTTTTTTCCACACTAATACAAGTGCAAAAGTGGTTTCCTGCACCAACACAAGTGCGAAAAGTGGTTTTTCAACACTAACACAAGTGCGAAAAGTGTTTTTTCCACACTAATACAAGTGCAAAAGTGGTTTCCTGCACCAACACAAGTGCGAAAAGTGGTTTTTCAACACTAACACAAGTGCGAAAAGTGGTTTTTCAACACTAACACAAGTGCGAAAAGTGGTTTTTCCACACTAATACAAGTGCAAAAGTGGTTTCCTGCACCAACACAAGTGCGAAAAGTGGTTTTTCAACACTAACACAAGTGCGAAAAGTGGTTTTTCAACACTAACACAAGTGCGAAAAGTGTTTTTTCCACACTAATACAAGTGCAAAAGTGGTTTCCTGCACCAACAAAAGTGCGAAAAGTGGTTTTTCAACACTGACACAAGTGCGAAAAGTGGTTTTTCAACACTAACACAAGTGCGAAAAGTGGTTTTTCAACATTAACACAAGTGCAAAAAGTGTTTTTTCCACACTAATACAAGTGCAAAAGTGGTTTCCTGCACCAACACAAGTGCGAAAAGTGGTTTTTCAACACTAACACAAGTGCAAAAAGTGGTTTTTCAACACTAACACAAGTGCGAAAAGTGGATTTTCCACACTAATACAAGTGCAAAAGTGGTTTACTGCACCAACACAAGTGCGAAAAGTGGTTTTTCAACACTAACACAAGTGCAAAAAGTGGTTTTTCAACACTAACACATGTGCGAAAAGTGTTTTTTCCACACTAATACAAGTGCAAAAGTGGTTTCCTGCACCAACACAAGTGCGAAAAGTGGTTTTTCAACACTAACAGAAGTGCGAAAAGTGGTTTTTCAACACTATCACAAGTGCAAAAACTGTTTTTTCCACACTAATACAAGTGCAAAAGTGGTTTCCTGCACCAACACAAGTGCGAAAAGTGGTTTTTCAACACTAACACAAGTGCGAAAAGTGGTTTTTCAACACTAACACAAGTGCGAAAAGTGGTTTTTCCACACGAATACAAGTGCAAAAGTGGTTTCCTGCACCAACACAAGTGCGAAAAGTGGTTTTTCAACACTAACACAAGTGCGAAAAGTGGTTTTTCAACACTAACACAAGTGCGAAAAGTGGTTTTTCCACACTAATACAAGTGCAAAAGTGGTTTCCTGCACCAACACAAGTGCGAAAAGTGGTTTTTCAACACTAACACAAGTGCGAAAAGTGGTTTTTCAACGCTAACACAAGTGCGAAAAGTGGTTTTTCCACACTAATACAAGTGCAAAAGTGGTTTCCTGCACCAACACAAGTGCGAGAAGTGATTTTTCAACACTAACACAAGTGCGAAAAGTGGTTTTTCAACACTAACACAAGTGCGAAAAGTGGTTTTTCAACACTAACACAAGTGCGAAAAGTGGTTTTTCAACACTATTACAAGTGCAAAAAGTGTTTTTTCCACACTAATACAAGTGCAAAAAGTGTTTTTTCCACACGAATACAAGTGCGAAAAGTGGTTTTTCAACACTATCACAAGTGCAAAAAGTGTTTTTTCCACACTAATACAAGTGCAAAAGTGGTTTCCTGCATTAACACAAGTGCGAAAAGTGGTTTTTCAACACTAACACAAGTGCGAAAAGTGGTTTTTTCCACACTAATACAAGGGCAAAAGTGGTTTCCTGCACCAACACAAGTGCGAAAAGTAGTTTTTCCACACTAATACAAGTGCAAAAGTGGTTTCCTGCACCAACACAAGTGCGAAAAGTGGTTTTACAACACTAACACAAGTGCGAAAAGTGGTTTTTCAACACTAACACAAGTGCAAAAAGTGTTTTTCCCACACTAATACAAGTGCAACAGTGGTTTCCTGCACCAACACAAGTGCGAAAAGTGGTTTTTCAACACTAACACAAGTGCGAAAAGTGGTTTTTCAACACTAACACAAGTGCGAAAAGTGGTTTTTCAACAATATCACAAGTCCAAAAAGTGTTTTTTCCACACTAATACAAGTGCAAAAGTGGTTTCCTGCACCAACACAAGTGCGAAAAGTGGTTTTTCAACACTAACACAAGTGCAAAAAGTGGTTTTTCAACACTAACACAAGTGCGAAAAGTGGTTTTTTCCACACTAATGCAAGTGCAAAAGTGGTTTCCTGCACCAACACAAGTGCGAAAAGTGGTTTTTCAACACTAACACAAGTGCGAAAAGTGGTTTTTCAACACTAACACAAGTGCGAAAAGTGGTTTTTCAACACTAACACAAGTGCGAAAAGTGTTTTTTCCACACTAATACAAGTGCAAAAGTGGTTTCCTGCTCCAACACAAGTGCGAAAAGTGGTTTTTCAACACAAACATAAGTGCGAAAAGTGGTTTTTCAACACTAACACAAGTGCGAAAAGTGGTTTTTCAACACTAACACAAGTGCGAAAAGTGGTTTTTCCACACTAATACAAGTGCAAAAGTGGTTTCCTGCACCAACACAAGTGCGAAAAGTGGTTTTTCAACACTAACACAAGTGCGAAAAGTGGTTTTTCAACACTATCACAAGTGCAAAAAGTGTTTTTTCCACACTAATACAAGTGCAAAAGTGGTTTCCTGCACCAACACAAGTGCGAAAAGTGGTTTTTCAACACTAACACAAGTGCGAAAAGTGGTTTTTCAACACTAACACAAGTGCGAAAAGTGGTTTTTCCACACTAATACAAGTGCAAAAGTGGTTTCCTGCACCAACACAAGTGCGAAAAGTGGTTTTTCAACACTAACACAAGTGCGAAAAGTGGTTTTTCCACACTAATACAAGTGCAAAAGTGGTTTCCTGCACCAACACAAGTGCGAAAAGTGGTTTTTCAACACTAACACAAGTGCGAAAAGTGGTTTTTCAACACTAACACAAGTGCGAAAAGTGTTTTTTCCACACTAATACAAGTGCAAAAGTGGTTTCCTGCACCAACACAAGTGCGAAAAGTGGTTTTTCAACACTAACACAAGTGCGAAAAGTGTTTTTTCCACACTAATACAAGTGCAAAAGTGGTTTCCTGCACCAACACAAGTGCGAAAAGTGGTTTTTCAACACTAACACAAGTGCGAAAAGTGGTTTTTCAACACTAACACAAGTGCGAAAAGTGGTTTTTCCACACTAATACAAGTGCAAAAGTGGTTTCCTGCACCAACACAAGTGCGAAAAGTGGTTTTTCAACACTAACACAAGTGCGAAAAGTGGTTTTTCAACACTAACACAAGTGCGAAAAGTGTTTTTTCCACACTAATACAAGTGCAAAAGTGGTTTCCTGCACCAACAAAAGTGCGAAAAGTGGTTTTTCAACACTGACACAAGTGCGAAAAGTGGTTTTTCAACACTAACACAAGTGCGAAAAGTGGTTTTTCAACATTAACACAAGTGCAAAAAGTGTTTTTTCCACACTAATACAAGTGCAAAAGTGGTTTCCTGCACCAACACAAGTGCGAAAAGTGGTTTTTCAACACTAACACAAGTGCAAAAAGTGGTTTTTCAACACTAACACAAGTGCGAAAAGTGGATTTTCCACACTAATACAAGTGCAAAAGTGGTTTACTGCACCAACACAAGTGCGAAAAGTGGTTTTTCAACACTAACACAAGTGCGAAAAGTGGTTTTTCAACACTAACACAAGTGCAAAAAGTGGTTTTTCAACACTATTACAAGTGCAAAAAGTGTTTTTTCCACACTAATACAAGTGCAATAAGTGTTTTTTCCACACTAATACAAGTGCGAAAAGTGGTTTTTCAACACTATCACAAGTGCAAAAAGTGTTTTTTCCACACTAATACAAGTGCAAAAGTGATTTCCTGCACTAACACAAGTGCGAAAAGTGGTTTTTCAACATTAACACAAGTGCGAAAAGTGGTTTTTCAACACTATCACAAGTGCAAAAAGTGTTTTTTCCACACTAATACAAGTGCAATAAGTGTTTTTTCCACACTAATACAAGTGCGAAAAGTGGTTTTTCAACACTATCACAAGTGCAAAAAGTGTTTTTTCCACACTAATACAAGTGCAAAAGTGGTTTCCTGCACCAACACAAGTGCGAAAAGTGGTTTTTCAACACTAACACAAGTGCGAAAAGTGGTTTTTCCACACTAATACAAGTGCAAAAGTGGTTTCCTGCACCAACACAAGTGCGAAAAGTGGTTTTTCAACATTAACACAAGTGCGAAAAGTGGTTTTTCAACACTATCACAAGTGCAAAAAGTGTTTTTTCCACACTAATACAAGTGCGAAAAGTGGTTTTTCAACACTAATACAAGTGCAAAAGTGGTTTCCTGCACCAACACAAGTGCGAAAAGTGGTTTTTCAACACTAACACAAGTGCGAAAAGTGGTTTTTCAACACTATCACAAGTGCAAAAAGTGTTTTTTCCACACTAATACAAGTGCAAAAGTGGTTTCCTGCACTAACACAAGTGCGAAAATTGGTTTTTCAACACTAACACAAGTGCGAAAAGTGGTTTTTCAACACTAACACAAGTGCGAAAAGTGTTTTTTCCACACTAATACAAGTGCAAAAGTGGTTTCCTGCACCAACACAAGTGCGAAAAGTGTTTTTTCCACACTAATACAAGTGCAAAAGTGGTTTCCTGCACCAACACAAGTGCGAAAAGTGGTTTTTCAACACTAACACAAGTGCGAAAAGTGGCTTTTCAACACTAACACAAGTGCGAAAAGTGGTTTTTCAACACTATCACAAGTGCAAAAAGTGTTTTTTCCACACTAATACAAGTGCAAAAGTGGTTTCCTGCACCAACACAAGTGCGAAAAGTGGTTTTTCAACACTAACACAAGTGCGAAAAGTGGTTTTTCAACACTAACACAAGTGCGAAAAGTGGTTTTTCCACACTAATACAAGTGCAAAAGTGGTTTCCTGCACCAACACAAGTGCGAAAAGTGGTTTTTCAACACTAACACAAGTGCGAAAGTGGTTTTTCAACACTAACACATGTGCGAAAAGTGTTTTTTCCACACTAATACAAGTGCAAAAGTGGTTTCCTGCACCAACACAAGTGCGAAAAGTGGTTTTTCAACACTAACAGAAGTGCGAAAAGTGGTTTTTCAACACTATCACAAGTGCAAAAACTGTTTTTTCCACACTAATACAAGTGCAAAAGTGGTTTCCTGCACCAACACAAGTGCGAAAAGTGGTTTTTCAACACTAACACAAGTGCGAAAAGTGGTTTTTCAACACTAACACAAGTGCGAAAAGTGGTTTTTCCACACGAATACAAGTGCAAAAGTGGTTTCCTGCACCAACACAAGTGCGAAAAGTGGTTTTTCAACACTAACACAAGTGCGAAAAGTGGTTTTTCAACACTAACACAAGTGCGAAAAGTGGTTTTTCCACACTAATACAAGTGCAAAAGTGGTTTCCTGCACCAACACAAGTGCGAAAAGTGGTTTTTCAACACTAACACAAGTGCGAAAAGTGGTTTTTCAACGCTAACACAAGTGCGAAAAGTGGTTTTTCCACACTAATACAAGTGCAAAAGTGGTTTCCTGCACCAACACAAGTGCGAAAAGTGATTTTTCAACACTAACACAAGTGCGAAAAGTGGTTTTTCAACACTAACACAAGTGCAAAGTGGTTTTTCAACACTAACACAAGTGCGAAAAGTGGTTTTTCAACACTATTACAAGTGCAAAAAGTGTTTTTTCCACACTAATACAAGTGCAAAAAGTGTTTTTTCCACACGAATACAAGTGCGAAAAGTGGTTTTTCAACACTATCACAAGTGCAAAAAGTGTTTTTTCCACACTAATACAAGTGCAAAAGTGGTTTCCTGCATTAACACAAGTGCGAAAAGTGGTTTTTCAACACTAACACAAGTGCGAAAAGTGGTTTTTTCCACACTAATACAAGGGCAAAAGTGGTTTCCTGCACCAACACAAGTGCGAAAAGTAGTTTTTCCACACTAATACAAGTGCAAAAGTGGTTTCCTGCACCAACACAAGTGCGAAAAGTGGGTTTTCAACACTAACACAAGTGCGAAATGTGGTTTTTCAACACTAACACAAGTGCGAAAAGTGGTTTTTCAACACTAACACAAGTGCGAAAAGTGGTTTTTCAACACTAACACAAGTGCGAAAAGTGGTTTTTCCACACTAATACAAGGGCAAAAGTGGTTTCCTGCACCAACACAAGTGCGAAAAGTAGTTTTTCCACACTAATACAAGTGCAAAAGTGGTTTCCTGCACCAACACAAGTGCGAAAAGTGGGTTTTCAACACTAACACAAGTGCGAAAAGTGGTTTTTCAACACTAACACAAGTGCGAAAAGTGGTTTTTCAACACTAACACAAGTGCGAAAAGTGGTTTTACAACACTAACACAATTGCGAAAAGTGGTTTTTCAACACTAACACAAGTGCAAAAAGTGTTTTTCCCACACTAATACAAGTGCAACAGTGGTTTCCTGCACCAACACAAGTGCGAAAAGTGGTTTTTCAACACTAACACAAGTGCGAAAAGTGGTTTTTCAACACTAACACAAGTGCGAAAAGTGGTTTTTCAACACTATCACAAGTCCAAAAAGTGTTTTTTCCACACTAATACAAGTGCAAAAGTGGTTTCCTGCACCAACACAAGTGCGAAAAGTGGTTTTTCAACACTAACACAAGTGCAAAAAGTGGTTTTTCAACACTAACACAAGTGCGAAAAGTGGTTTTTTCCACACTAATGCAAGTGCAAAAGTGGTTTCCTGCACCAACACAAGTGCGAAAAGTGGTTTTTCAACACTAACACAAGTGCGAAAAGTGGTTTTTCAACACTAACACAAGTGCGAAAAGTGGTTTTTCAACACTAACACAAGTGCGAAAAGTGTTTTTTTCCACACTAATACAAGTGCAAAAGTGGTTTCCTGCTCCAACACAAGTGCGAAAAGTGGTTTTTCAACACAAACACAAGTGCGAAAAGTGGTTTTTCAACACTAACACAAGTGCGAAAAGTGGTTTTTCAACACTAACACAAGTGCGAAAAGTGGTTTTTCCACACTAATACAAGTGCAAAAGTGGTTTCCTGCACCAACACAAGTGCGAAAAGTGGTTTTTCAACACTAACACAAGTGCGAAAAGTGGTTTTTCAACACTATCACAAGTGCAAAAAGTGTTTTTTCCACACTAATACAAGTGCAAAAGTGGTTTCCTGCACCAACACAAGTGCGAAAAGTGGTTTTTCAACACTAACACAAGTGCGAAAAGTGGTTTTTCAACACTAACACAAGTGCGAAAAGTGGTTTTTCAACACTAACACAAGTGCGAAAAGTGGTTTTTCCACACTAATACAAGTGCAAAAGTGGTTTCCTGCACCAACACAAGTGCGAAAAGTGGTTTTTCAACACTAACACAAGTGCGAAAAGTGGTTTTTCCACACTAATACAAGTGCAAAAGTGGTTTCCTGCACCAACACAAGTGCGAAAAGTGGTTTTTCAACACTAACACAAGTGCGAAAAGTGGTTTTTCAACACTAACACAAGTGCGAAAAGTGTTTTTTCCACACTAATACAAGTGCAAAAGTGGTTTCCTGCACCAACACAAGTGCGAAAAGTGGTTTTTCAACACTAACACAAGTGCGAAAAGTGTTTTTTCCACACTAATACAAGTGCAAAAGTGGTTTCCTGCACCAACACAAGTGCAAAAAGTGGTTTTTCAACACTAACACAAGTGCGAAAAGTGGTTTTTCAACACTAACACAAGTGCGAAAAGTGGTTTTTCCACACTAATACAAGTGCAAAAGTGGTTTCCTGCACCAACACAAGTGCGAAAAGTGGTTTTTCAACACTAACACAAGTGCGAAAAGTGGTTTTTCAACACTAACACAAGTGCGAAAAGTGTTTTTTCCACACTAATACAAGTGCAAAAGTGGTTTCCTGCACCAACACAAGTGCGAAAAGTGGTTTTTCAACACTGACACAAGTGCGAAAAGTGGTTTTTCAACACTAACACAAGTGCGAAAAGTGGTTTTTCAACATTAACACAAGTGCAAAAAGTGTTTTTTCCACACGAATACAAGTGCAAAAGTGGTTTCCTGCACCAACACAAGTGCAAAAAGTGGTTTTTCAACACTAACACAAGTGCGAAAAGTGGTTTTTCAACACTAACACAAGTGCGAAAAGTGGTTTTTCCACACTAATACAAGTGCAAAAGTGGTTTCCTCTACCAACACAAGTGCGAAAAGTGATTTTTCAACACTAACACAAGTGCAAAAAGTGGTTTTTCCACACTAATACAAGTGCAAAAGTGGGTTCCTGCACCAACACAAGTGCGAAAAGTGGTTTTTCAACACTAACACAAGTGCGAAAATGGTTTTTCAACACTATCACAAGTGCAAAAAGTGTTTTTTCCACACTAATACAAGTGCGAAAAGTGGTTTTTCAACACTAATACAAGTGCAAAAGTGGTTTCCTGCACCAACACAAGTGCGAAAAGTGGTTTTTCAACACTAACACAAGTGCGAAAAGTGGTTTTTCAACACTATCACAGGTGCAAAAAGTGTTTTTTCCACACTAATACAAGTGCAAAAGTGGTTTCCTGCACCAACACAAGTGCGAACAGTGGTTTTTCAACACTAACACAAGTGCGAAAAGTGGTTTTTCAACACTAACACAAGTGCGAAAAGTGGTTTTTCCACACTAATACAAGTGCAAAAGTGGTTTCCTGCACCAACACAAGTGCTAAAAGTGGTTTTTCAACACTAACACAAGTGCGAAAAGTGGTTTTTCAACACTAACACAAGTGCGAAAAGTGTTTTTTCCACACTAATACAAGTGCAAAAGTAGTTTCCTGCACCAACACAAGTGCGAAAAGGGGTTTTTCAACACTAACACAAGTGCAAAAAGTGGTTTTTCAACACTAACAGAAGTGCGAAAAGTGGTTTTTCAACACTATCACAAGGGCAAAAAGTGTTTTTTCCACACTAATACAAGTGCAAAAGTGGTTTCCTGCACCAACACAAGTGCGAAAAGTGGTTTTTCAACACTAACACAAGTGCGAAAAGTGGTTTTTCAACACTAACACAAGTGCAAAAAGTGGTTTTTCAACACTAACACAAGTGCGAAAAGTGTTTTTTCCACACTAATACAAGTGCAAAAGTGGTTTCCTGCACCAACACAAGTGCGAACAGTGGTTTTTCAACAATTTCACAAGTGCAAAAAGTGTTTTTTCCACACTAATACAAGTGCAAAAGTGGTTTCCTGCACCAACACAAGTGCGAAAAGTGGTTTTTCAACACTAACACAAGTGCGAAAAGTGGTTTTTCAACACTAACACAAGTGCGAAAAGTGGTTTTTCAACACTATCACAAGTGCAAAAAGTGTTTTTTCCACACTAATACAAGTGCAAAAGTGGTTTCCTGCACCAACACAAGTGCGAAAAGTGGTTTTTCAACACTAACACAAGTGCGAAAAGTGGTTTTTCAACACTAACACAAGTGCGAAAAGTGGTTTTTCCACACAAATACAAGTGCAAAAGTGCTTTCCTGCACCAACACAAGTGCGAAAAGTGGTTTTTCAACACTAACATGAGTGCGAAAAGTGGTTTTTCAACAATAACACAAGTGCGAAAAGTGTTTTTTCCACACTAATACAAGTGCAAAAGTGGTTTCCTGCACCAACACAAGTGCGAAAAGTGGTTTTTCAACAATAACACAAGTGCGAAAAGTGGTTTTTCAACACTTACACAAGTGCGAAAAGTGGTTTTTCAACACTAATACAAGTGCAAAAGTGGTTTCCTGCACCAACACAAGTGTGAAAAGTGGTTTTTCAACACTAACACAAGTGCGAAAAGTGGTTTTTCAACACTATCACAAGTGCAAAAAGTGTTTTTTCCACACTAATACAAGTGCAAAAGTCGTTTCCTGCACCAACACAAGTGCGAAAAGTGGTTTTTCAACACTAACACAAGTGTGAAAAGTGTTTTTTCCACACTAATACAAGTGCAAAAGTGGTTTCCTGCACCAACACAAGTGCGAAAAGTGGTTTTTCAACACTAACACAAGTGCGAAAAGTGGTTTTTCAACACTAACACAAGTGCGAAAAGTGGTTTTTCCACACAAATACAAGTGCAAAAGTGCTTTCCTGCACCAACACAAGTGCGAAAAGTGGTTTTTCAACACTAACATGAGTGCGAAAAGTGGTTTTTCAACAATAACACAAGTGCGAAAAGTGTTTTTTCCACACTAATACAAGTGCAAAAGTGGTTTCCTGCACCAACACAAGTGCGAAAAGTGGTTTTTCAACACTAACACAAGTGCGAAAAGTGGTTTTTCAACACTAACACAAGTGCGAAAAGTGGTTTTTCAACACTAATACAAGTGCAAAAGTGGTTTCCTGCACCAACACAAGTGTGAAAAGTGGTTTTTCAACACTAACACAAGTGCGAAAAGTGGTTTTTCAACACTATCACAAGTGCAAAAAGTGTTTTTTCCACACTAATACAAGTGCAAAAGTCGTTTCCTGCACCAACACAAGTGCGAAAAGTGGTTTTTCAACACTAACACAAGTGTGAAAAGTGTTTTTTCCACACTAATACAAGTGCAAAAGTGGTTTCCTGCACCAACACAAGTGCGAAAAGTGGTTTTTCAACACTAACACAAGTGCGAAAAGTGGTTTTTCAACACTAACACAAGTGCGAAAAGTGGTTTTTCAACACTAACACAAGTGCGAAAAGTGTTTTTTCCACACTAATACAAGTGCAAAAGTGGTTTCCTACACCAACACAAGTGCGAAAAGTGGTTTTTCAACACCAACACAAGTGCGAAAAGTGGTTTTTCAACACTATCACAATTGCAAAAAGTGTTTTTTCGACACTAATACAAGTGCAAAAGTGGTTTCCTGCACCAACACAAGTGCGAAAAGTGGTTTTTCAACACTAACACAAGTGCGAAAAGTGGTTTTTCCACACTAATACAAGTGCAAAAGTGGTTTCCTGCACTAACACAAGTGCGAAAAGTGGTTTTTCAACACTAACACAAGTGCGAAAAGTGGTTTTTCAACACTAACACAAGTGCGAAAAGTGGTTTTTCGACACTAATACAAGTGCAAAAGTGGTTTCCTGCACCAACACAAGTGCGAAAAGTGGTTTTTCAACACTGACACAAGTGCGAAAAGTGGTTTTTCAACACTAACACAAGTGCGAAAAGTGGTTTTTCAACATTAACACAAGTGCAAAAAGTGTTTTTTCTACACGAATACAAGTGCAAAAGTGGTTTCCTGCACCAACACAAGTGCAAAAAGTGGTTTTTCAACACTAACACAAGTGCGAAAAGTGGTTTTTCAACACTAACACAAGTGCGAAAAGTGGTTTTTCAACACTATCACAGGTGCAAAAAGTGTTTTTTCCACACTAATACAAGTGCAAAAGTGGTTTCCTGCACCAACACAAGTGCGAACAGTGGTTTTTCAACACTAACACAAGTGCGAAAAGTGGTTTTTCAACACTAACACAAGTGCGAAAAGTGGTTTTTCCACACTAATACAAGTGCAAAAGTGGTTTCCTGCACCAACACAAGTGCTAAAAGTGGTTTTTCAACACTAACACAAGTGCGAAAAGTGGTTTTTCAACACTATCACAAGTGCGAAAAGTGTTTTTTCCACACTAATACAAGTGCAAAAGTGGTTTCCTGCTCCAACACAAGTGCGAAAAGTGGTTTTTCAACACAAACATAAGTGCGAAAAGTGGTTTTTCAACACTAACACAAGTGCGAAAAGTGGTTTTTCAACACTAACACAAGTGCGAAAAGTGGTTTTTCCACACTAATACAAGTGCAAAAGTGGTTTCCTGCACCAACACAAGTGCGAAAAGTGGTTTTTCAACACTAACACAAGTGCGAAAAGTGGTTTTTCAACACTATCACAAGTGCAAAAAGTGTTTTTTCCACACTAATACAAGTGCAAAAGTGGTTTCCTGCACCAACACAAGTGCGAAAAGTGGTTTTTCAACACTAACACAAGTGCGAAAAGTGGTTTTTCAACACTAACACAAGTGCGAAAAGTGGTTTTTCCACACTAATACAAGTGCAAAAGTGGTTTCCTGCACCAACACAAGTGCGAAAAGTGGTTTTTCAACACTAACACAAGTGCGAAAAGTGGTTTTTCAACGCTAACACAAGTGCGAAAAGTGGTTTTTCCACACTAATACAAGTGCAAAAGTGGTTTCCTGCACCAACACAAGTGCGAAAAGTGATTTTTCAACACTAACACAAGTGCGAAAAGTGGTTTTTCAACACTAACACAAGTGCGAAAAGTGGTTTTTCAACACTAACACAAGTGCGAAAAGTGGTTTTTCAACACTATTACAAGTGCAAAAAGTGTTTTTTCCACACTAATACAAGTGCAAAAAGTGTTTTTTCCACACGAATACAAGTGCGAAAAGTGGTTTTTCAACACTATCACAAGTGCAAAAAGTGTTTTTTCCACACTAATACAAGTGCAAAAGTGGTTTCCTGCATTAACACAAGTGCGAAAAGTGGTTTTTCAACACTAACACAAGTGCGAAAAGTGGTTTTTTCCACACTAATACAAGGGCAAAAGTGGTTTCCTGCACCAACACAAGTGCGAAAAGTAGTTTTTCCACACTAATACAAGTGCAAAAGTGGTTTCCTGCACCAACACAAGTGCGAAAAGTGGGTTTTCAACACTAACACAAGTGCGAAATGTGGTTTTTCAACACTAACACAAGTGCGAAAAGTGGTTTTTCAACACTAACACAAGTGCGAAAAGTGGTTTTTCAACACTAACACAAGTGCGAAAAGTGGTTTTTCCACACTAATACAAGGGCAAAAGTGGTTTCCTGCACCAACACAAGTGCGAAAAGTAGTTTTTCCACACTAATACAAGTGCAAAAGTGGTTTCCTGCACCAACACAAGTGCGAAAAGTGGGTTTTCAACACTAACACAAGTGCGAAAAGTGGTTTTTCAACACTAACACAAGTGCGAAAAGTGGTTTTTCAACACTAACACAAGTGCGAAAAGTGGTTTTACAACACTAACACAATTGCGAAAAGTGGTTTTTCAACACTAACACAAGTGCAAAAAGTGTTTTTCCCACACTAATACAAGTGCAACAGTGGTTTCCTGCACCAACACAAGTGCGAAAAGTGGTTTTTCAACACTAACACAAGTGCGAAAAGTGGTTTTTCAACACTAACACAAGTGCGAAAAGTGGTTTTTCAACACTATCACAAGTCCAAAAAGTGTTTTTTCCACACTAATACAAGTGCAAAAGTGGTTTCCTGCACCAACACAAGTGCGAAAAGTGGTTTTTCAACACTAACACAAGTGCAAAAAGTGGTTTTTCAACACTAACACAAGTGCGAAAAGTGGTTTTTTCCACACTAATGCAAGTGCAAAAGTGGTTTCCTGCACCAACACAAGTGCGAAAAGTGGTTTTTCAACACTAACACAAGTGCGAAAAGTGGTTTTTCAACACTAACACAAGTGCGAAAAGTGGTTTTTCAACACTAACACAAGTGCGAAAAGTGTTTTTTTCCACACTAATACAAGTGCAAAAGTGGTTTCCTGCTCCAACACAAGTGCGAAAAGTGGTTTTTCAACACAAACACAAGTGCGAAAAGTGGTTTTTCAACACTAACACAAGTGCGAAAAGTGGTTTTTCAACACTAACACAAGTGCGAAAAGTGGTTTTTCCACACTAATACAAGTGCAAAAGTGGTTTCCTGCACCAACACAAGTGCGAAAAGTGGTTTTTCAACACTAACACAAGTGCGAAAAGTGGTTTTTCAACACTATCACAAGTGCAAAAAGTGTTTTTTCCACACTAATACAAGTGCAAAAGTGGTTTCCTGCACCAACACAAGTGCGAAAAGTGGTTTTTCAACACTAACACAAGTGCGAAAAGTGGTTTTTCAACACTAACACAAGTGCGAAAAGTGGTTTTTCAACACTAACACAAGTGCGAAAAGTGGTTTTTCCACACTAATACAAGTGCAAAAGTGGTTTCCTGCACCAACACAAGTGCGAAAAGTGGTTTTTCAACACTAACACAAGTGCGAAAAGTGGTTTTTCCACACTAATACAAGTGCAAAAGTGGTTTCCTGCACCAACACAAGTGCGAAAAGTGGTTTTTCAACACTAACACAAGTGCGAAAAGTGGTTTTTCAACACTAACACAAGTGCGAAAAGTGTTTTTTCCACACTAATACAAGTGCAAAAGTGGTTTCCTGCACCAACACAAGTGCGAAAAGTGGTTTTTCAACACTAACACAAGTGCGAAAAGTGTTTTTTCCACACTAATACAAGTGCAAAAGTGGTTTCCTGCACCAACACAAGTGCAAAAAGTGGTTTTTCAACACTAACACAAGTGCGAAAAGTGGTTTTTCAACACTAACACAAGTGCGAAAAGTGGTTTTTCCACACTAATACAAGTGCAAAAGTGGTTTCCTGCACCAACACAAGTGCGAAAAGTGGTTTTTCAACACTAACACAAGTGCGAAAAGTGGTTTTTCAACACTAACACAAGTGCGAAAAGTGTTTTTTCCACACTAATACAAGTGCAAAAGTGGTTTCCTGCACCAACACAAGTGCGAAAAGTGGTTTTTCAACACTGACACAAGTGCGAAAAGTGGTTTTTCAACACTAACACAAGTGCGAAAAGTGGTTTTTCAACATTAACACAAGTGCAAAAAGTGTTTTTTCCACACGAATACAAGTGCAAAAGTGGTTTCCTGCACCAACACAAGTGCAAAAAGTGGTTTTTCAACACTAACACAAGTGCGAAAAGTGGTTTTTCAACACTAACACAAGTGCGAAAAGTGGTTTTTCCACACTAATACAAGTGCAAAAGTGGTTTCCTCTACCAACACAAGTGCGAAAAGTGATTTTTCAACACTAACACAAGTGCAAAAAGTGGTTTTTCCACACTAATACAAGTGCAAAAGTGGGTTCCTGCACCAACACAAGTGCGAAAAGTGGTTTTTCAACACTAACACAAGTGCGAAAATGGTTTTTCAACACTATCACAAGTGCAAAAAGTGTTTTTTCCACACTAATACAAGTGCGAAAAGTGGTTTTTCAACACTAATACAAGTGCAAAAGTGGTTTCCTGCACCAACACAAGTGCGAAAAGTGGTTTTTCAACACTAACACAAGTGCGAAAAGTGGTTTTTCAACACTATCACAGGTGCAAAAAGTGTTTTTTCCACACTAATACAAGTGCAAAAGTGGTTTCCTGCACCAACACAAGTGCGAACAGTGGTTTTTCAACACTAACACAAGTGCGAAAAGTGGTTTTTCAACACTAACACAAGTGCGAAAAGTGGTTTTTCCACACTAATACAAGTGCAAAAGTGGTTTCCTGCACCAACACAAGTGCTAAAAGTGGTTTTTCAACACTAACACAAGTGCGAAAAGTGGTTTTTCAACACTAACACAAGTGCGAAAAGTGTTTTTTCCACACTAATACAAGTGCAAAAGTAGTTTCCTGCACCAACACAAGTGCGAAAAGGGGTTTTTCAACACTAACACAAGTGCAAAAAGTGGTTTTTCAACACTAACAGAAGTGCGAAAAGTGGTTTTTCAACACTATCACAAGGGCAAAAAGTGTTTTTTCCACACTAATACAAGTGCAAAAGTGGTTTCCTGCACCAACACAAGTGCGAAAAGTGGTTTTTCAACACTAACACAAGTGCGAAAAGTGGTTTTTCAACACTAACACAAGTGCAAAAAGTGGTTTTTCAACACTAACACAAGTGCGAAAAGTGTTTTTTCCACACTAATACAAGTGCAAAAGTGGTTTCCTGCACCAACACAAGTGCGAACAGTGGTTTTTCAACAATTTCACAAGTGCAAAAAGTGTTTTTTCCACACTAATACAAGTGCAAAAGTGGTTTCCTGCACCAACACAAGTGCGAAAAGTGGTTTTTCAACACTAACACAAGTGCGAAAAGTGGTTTTTCAACACTAACACAAGTGCGAAAAGTGGTTTTTCAACACTATCACAAGTGCAAAAAGTGTTTTTTCCACACTAATACAAGTGCAAAAGTGGTTTCCTGCACCAACACAAGTGCGAAAAGTGGTTTTTCAACACTAACACAAGTGCGAAAAGTGGTTTTTCAACACTAACACAAGTGCGAAAAGTGGTTTTTCCACACAAATACAAGTGCAAAAGTGCTTTCCTGCACCAACACAAGTGCGAAAAGTGGTTTTTCAACACTAACATGAGTGCGAAAAGTGGTTTTTCAACAATAACACAAGTGCGAAAAGTGTTTTTTCCACACTAATACAAGTGCAAAAGTGGTTTCCTGCACCAACACAAGTGCGAAAAGTGGTTTTTCAACACTAACACAAGTGCGAAAAGTGGTTTTTCAACACTTACACAAGTGCGAAAAGTGGTTTTTCAACACTAATACAAGTGCAAAAGTGGTTTCCTGCACCAACACAAGTGTGAAAAGTGGTTTTTCAACACTAACACAAGTGCGAAAAGTGGTTTTTCAACACTATCACAAGTGCAAAAAGTGTTTTTTCCACACTAATACAAGTGCAAAAGTCGTTTCCTGCACCAACACAAGTGCGAAAAGTGGTTTTTCAACACTAACACAAGTGTGAAAAGTGTTTTTTCCACACTAATACAAGTGCAAAAGTGGTTTCCTGCACCAACACAAGTGCGAAAAGTGGTTTTTCAACACTAACACAAGTGCGAAAAGTGGTTTTTCAACACTAACACAAGTGCGAAAAGTGGTTTTTCCACACAAATACAAGTGCAAAAGTGCTTTCCTGCACCAACACAAGTGCGAAAAGTGGTTTTTCAACACTAACATGAGTGCGAAAAGTGGTTTTTCAACAATAACACAAGTGCGAAAAGTGTTTTTTCCACACTAATACAAGTGCAAAAGTGGTTTCCTGCACCAACACAAGTGCGAAAAGTGGTTTTTCAACACTAACACAAGTGCGAAAAGTGGTTTTTCAACACTAACACAAGTGCGAAAAGTGGTTTTTCAACACTAATACAAGTGCAAAAAGTGGTTTCCTGCACCAACACAAGTGTGAAAAGTGGTTTTTCAACACTAACACAAGTGCGAAAAGTGGTTTTTCAACACTATCACAAGTGCAAAAAGTGTTTTTTCCACACTAATACAAGTGCAAAAGTCGTTTCCTGCACCAACACAAGTGCGAAAAGTGGTTTTTCAACACTAACACAAGTGTGAAAAGTGTTTTTTCCACACTAATACAAGTGCAAAAGTGGTTTCCTGCACCAACACAAGTGCGAAAAGTGGTTTTTCAACACTAACACAAGTGCGAAAAGTGGTTTTTCAACACTAACACAAGTGCGAAAAGTGGTTTTTCAACACTAACACAAGTGCGAAAAGTGTTTTTTCCACACTAATACAAGTGCAAAAGTGGTTTCCTACACCAACACAAGTGCGAAAAGTGGTTTTTCAACACCAACACAAGTGCGAAAAGTGGTTTTTCAACACTATCACAATTGCAAAAAGTGTTTTTTCGACACTAATACAAGTGCAAAAGTGGTTTCCTGCACCAACACAAGTGCGAAAAGTGGTTTTTCAACACTAACACAAGTGCGAAAAGTGGTTTTTCCACACTAATACAAGTGCAAAAGTGGTTTCCTGCACTAACACAAGTGCGAAAAGTGGTTTTTCAACACTAACACAAGTGCGAAAAGTGGTTTTTCAACACTAACACAAGTGCGAAAAGTGGTTTTTCGACACTAATACAAGTGCAAAAGTGGTTTCCTGCACCAACACAAGTGCGAAAAGTGGTTTTTCAACACTGACACAAGTGCGAAAAGTGGTTTTTCAACACTAACACAAGTGCGAAAAGTGGTTTTTCAACATTAACACAAGTGCAAAAAGTGTTTTTTCTACACGAATACAAGTGCAAAAGTGGTTTCCTGCACCAACACAAGTGCAAAAAGTGGTTTTTCAACACTAACACAAGTGCGAAAAGTGGTTTTTCAACACTAACACAAGTGCGAAAAGTGGTTTTTCAACACTATCACAGGTGCAAAAAGTGTTTTTTCCACACTAATACAAGTGCAAAAGTGGTTTCCTGCACCAACACAAGTGCGAACAGTGGTTTTTCAACACTAACACAAGTGCGAAAAGTGGTTTTTCAACACTAACACAAGTGCGAAAAGTGGTTTTTCCACACTAATACAAGTGCAAAAGTGGTTTCCTGCACCAACACAAGTGCTAAAAGTGGTTTTTCAACACTAACACAAGTGCGAAAAGTGGTTTTTCAACACTAACACAAGTGCGAAAAGTGTTTTTTCCACACTAATACAAGTGCAAAAGTAGTTTCCTGCACCAACACAAGTGCGAAAAGGGGTTTTTCAACACTAACACAAGTGCAAAAAGTGGTTTTTCAACACTAACAGAAGTGCGAAAAGTGGTTTTTCAACACTATCACAAGGGCAAAAAGTGTTTTTTCCACACTAATACAAGTGCAAAAGTGGTTTCCTGCACCAACACAAGTGCGAAAAGTGGTTTTTCAACACTAACACAAGTGCGAAAAGTGGTTTTTCAACACTAACACAAGTGCAAAAAGTGGTTTTTCAACACTAACACAAGTGCGAAAAGTGTTTTTTCCACACTAATACAAGTGCAAAAGTGGTTTCCTGCACCAACACAAGTGCGAACAGTGGTTTTTCAACAATTTCACAAGTGCAAAAAGTGTTTTTTCCACACTAATACAAGTGCAAAAGTGGTTTCCTGCACCAACACAAGTGCGAAAAGTGGTTTTTCAACACTAACACAAGTGCGAAAAGTGGTTTTTCAACACTAACACAAGTGCGAAAAGTGGTTTTTCAACACTATCACAAGTGCAAAAAGTGTTTTTTCCACACTAATACAAGTGCAAAAGTGGTTTCCTGCACCAACACAAGTGCGAAAAGTGGTTTTTCAACACTAACACAAGTGCGAAAAGTGGTTTTTCAACACTAACACAAGTGCGAAAAGTGGTTTTTCCACACAAATACAAGTGCAAAAGTGCTTTCCTGCACCAACACAAGTGCGAAAAGTGGTTTTTCAACACTAACATGAGTACGAAAAGTGGTTTTTCAACAATAACACAAGTGCGAAAAGTGTTTTTTCCACACTAATACAAGTGCAAAAGTGGTTTCCTGCACCAACACAAGTGCGAAAAGTGGTTTTTCAACACTAACACAAGTGCGAAAAGTGGTTTTTCAACACTAACACAAGTGCGAAAAGTGGTTTTTCAACACTAATACAAGTGCAAAAGTGGTTTCCTGCACCAACACAAGTGTGAAAAGTGGTTTTTCAACACTAACACAAGTGCGAAAAGTGGTTTTTCAACACTATCACAAGTGCAAAAAGTGTTTTTTCCACACTAATACAAGTGCAAAAGTCGTTTCCTGCACCAACACAAGTGCGAAAAGTGGTTTTTCAACACTAACACAAGTGTGAAAAGTGTTTTTTCCACACTAATACAAGTGCAAAAGTGGTTTCCTGCACCAACACAAGTGCGAAAAGTGGTTTTTCAACACTAACACAAGTGCGAAAAGTGGTTTTTCAACACTAACACAAGTGCGAAAAGTGGTTTTTCCACACAAATACAAGTGCAAAAGTGCTTTCCTGCACCAACACAAGTGCGAAAAGTGGTTTTTCAACACTAACATGAGTGCGAAAAGTGGTTTTTCAACAATAACACAAGTGCGAAAAGTGTTTTTTCCACACTAATACAAGTGCAAAAGTGGTTTCCTGCACCAACACAAGTGCGAAAAGTGGTTTTTCAACACTAACACAAGTGCGAAAAGTGGTTTTTCAACACTAACACAAGTGCGAAAAGTGGTTTTTCAACACTAATACAAGTGCAAAAGTGGTTTCCTGCACCAACACAAGTGTGAAAAGTGGTTTTTCAACACTAACACAAGTGCGAAAAGTGGTTTTTCAACACTATCACAAGTGCAAAAAGTGTTTTTTCCACACTAATACAAGTGCAAAAGTCGTTTCCTGCACCAACACAAGTGCGAAAAGTGGTTTTTCAACACTAACACAAGTGTGAAAAGTGTTTTTTCCACACTAATACAAGTGCAAAAGTGGTTTCCTGCACCAACACAAGTGCGAAAAGTGGTTTTTCAACACTAACACAAGTGCGAAAAGTGGTTTTTCAACACTAACACAAGTGCGAAAAGTGGTTTTTCAACACTAACACAAGTGCGAAAAGTGTTTTTTCCACACTAATACAAGTGCAAAAGTGGTTTCCTACACCAACACAAGTGCGAAAAGTGGTTTTTCAACACCAACACAAGTGCGAAAAGTGGTTTTTCAACACTATCACAATTGCAAAAAGTGTTTTTTCGACACTAATACAAGTGCAAAAGTGGTTTCCTGCACCAACACAAGTGCGAAAAGTGGTTTTTCAACACTAACACAAGTGCGAAAAGTGGTTTTTCCACACTAATACAAGTGCAAAAGTGGTTTCCTGCACTAACACAAGTGCGAAAAGTGGTTTTTCAACACTAACACAAGTGCGAAAAGTGGTTTTTCAACACTAACACAAGTGCGAAAAGTGGTTTTTCGACACTAATACAAGTGCAAAAGTGGTTTCCTGCACCAACACAAGTGCGAAAAGTGGTTTTTCAACACTGACACAAGTGCGAAAAGTGGTTTTTCAACACTAACACAAGTGCGAAAAGTGGTTTTTCAACATTAACACAAGTGCAAAAAGTGTTTTTTCTACACGAATACAAGTGCAAAAGTGGTTTCCTGCACCAACACAAGTGCAAAAAGTGTTTTTTCAACACTAACACAAGTGCGAAAAGTGGTTTTTCAACACTAACACAAGTGCGAAAAGTGGTTTTTCCACACTAATACAAGTGCAAAAGTGGTTTCCTCTACCAACACAAGTGCGAAAAGTGATTTTTCAACACTAACACAAGTGCAAAAAGTGGTTTTTCCACACTAATACAAGTGCAAAAGTGGGTTCCTGCACCAACACAAGTGCGAAAAGTGGTTTTTCAACACTAACACAAGTGCGAAAATGGTTTTTCAACACTATCACAAGTGCAAAAAGTGTTTTTTCCACACTAATACAAGTGCGAAAAGTGGTTTTTCAACACTAATACAAGTGCAAAAGTGGTTTCCTGCACCAACACAAGTGCGAAAAGTGGTTTTTCAACACTAACACACGTGCGAAAAGTGGTTTTTCAACACTATCACAGGTGCAAAAAGTGTTTTTTCCACACTAATACAAGTGCAAAAGTGGTTTCCTGCACCAACACAAGTGCGAACAGTGGTTTTTCAACACTAACACAAGTGCGAAAAGTGGTTTTTCAACACTAACACAAGTGCGAAAAGTGGTTTTTCCACACTAATACAAGTGCAAAAGTGGTTTCCTGCACCAACACAAGTGCTAAAAGTGGTTTTTCAACACTAACACAAGTGCGAAAAGTGGTTTTTCAACACTAACACAAGTGCGAAAAGTGTTTTTTCCACACTAATACAAGTGCAAAAGTAGTTTCCTGCACCAACACAAGTGCGAAAAGGGGTTTTTCAACACTAACACAAGTGCGAAAAGTGGTTTTTCCACACTATCACAAGTGCAAAAAGTGTTTTTTCCACACTAATACAAGTGCGAAAAGTGGTTTTTCAACACTAATACAAGTGCAAAAGTGGTTTCCTGCACCAACACAAGTGCGAAAAGTGGTTTTTCAACACTAACACAAGTGCGAAAAGTGGTTTTTCAACACTATCACAGGTGCAAAAAGTGTTTTTTCCACACTAATACAAGTGCAAAAGTGGTTTCCTGCACCAACACAAGTGCGAACAGTGGTTTTTCAACACTAACACAAGTGCGAAAAGTGGTTTTTCAACACTAACACAAGTGCGAAAAGTGGTTTTTCCACACTAATACAAGTGCAAAAGTGGTTTCCTGCACCAACACAAGTGCTAAAAGTGGTTTTTCAACACTAACACAAGTGCGAAAAGTGGTTTTTCAACACTAACACAAGTGCGAAAAGTGTTTTTTCCACACTAATACAAGTGCAAAAGTAGTTTCCTGCACCAACACAAGTGCGAAAAGGGGTTTTTCAACACTAACACAAGTGCAAAAAGTGGTTTTTCAACACTAACAGAAGTGCGAAAAGTGGTTTTTCAACACTATCACAAGGGCAAAAAGTGTTTTTTCCACACTAATACAAGTGCAAAAGTGGTTTCCTGCACCAACACAAGTGCGAAAAGTGGTTTTTCAACACTAACACAAGTGCGAAAAGTGGTTTTTCAACACTAACACAAGTGCAAAAAGTGGTTTTTTCAACACTAACACAAGTGTGAAAAGTGTTTTTTCCACACTAATACAAGTGCAAAAGTGGTTTCCTGCACCAACACAAGTGCGAACAGTGGTTTTTCAACAATTTCACAAGTGCAAAAAGTGTTTTTTCCACACTAATACAAGTGCAAAAGTGGTTTCCTGCACCAACACAAGTGCGAAAAGTGGTTTTTCAACACTAACACAAGTGCGAAAAGTGGTTTTTCAACACTAACACAAGTGCGAAAAGTGGTTTTTCAACACTATCACAAGTGCAAAAAGTGTTTTTTCCACACTAATACAAGTGCAAAAGTGGTTTCCTGCACCAACACAAGTGCGAAAAGTGGTTTTTCAACACTAACACAAGTGCGAAAAGTGGTTTTTCAACACTAACACAAGTGCGAAAAGTGGTTTTTCCACACAAATACAAGTGCAAAAGTGCTTTCCTGCACCAACACAAGTGCGAAAAGTGGTTTTTCAACACTAACATGAGTGCGAAAAGTGGTTTTTCAACAATAACACAAGTGCGAAAAGTGTTTTTTCCAAACTAATACAAGTGCAAAAGTGGTTTCCTGCACCAACACAAGTGCGAAAAGTGGTTTTTCAACACTAACACAAGTGCGAAAAGTGGTTTTTCAACACTAACACAAGTGCGAAAAGTGGTTTTTCAACACTAATACAAGTGCAAAAGTGGTTTCCTGCATCAACACAAGTGTGAAAAGTGGTTTTTCAACACTAACACAAGTGCGAAAAGTGGTTTTTCAACACTATCACAAGTGCAAAAAGTGTTTTTTCCACACTAATACAAGTGCAAAAGTCGTTTCCTGCACCAACACAAGTGCGAAAAGTGGTTTTTCAACACTAACACAAGTGTGAAAAGTGTTTTTTCCACACTAATACAAGTGCAAAAGTGGTTTCCTGCACCAACACAAGTGCGAAAAGTGGTTTTTCAACACTAACACAAGTGCGAAAAGTGGTTTTTCAACACTAACACAAGTGCGAAAAGTGGTTTTTCAACACTAACACAAGTGCGAAAAGTGTTTTTTCCACACTAATACAAGTGCAAAAGTGGTTTCCTACACCAACACAAGTGCGAAAAGTGGTTTTTCAACACCAACACAAGTGCGAAAAGTGGTTTTTCAACACTATCACAATTGCAAAAAGTGTTTTTTCGACACTAATACAAGTGCAAAAGTGGTTTCCTGCACCAACACAAGTGCGAAAAGTGGTTTTTCAACACTAACACAAGTGCGAAAAGTGGTTTTTCCACACTAGTACAAGTGCAAAAGTGGTTTCCTGCACTAACACAAGTGCGAAAAGTGGTTTTTCAACACTAACACAAGTGCGAAAAGTGGTTTTTCAACACTAACACAAGTGCGAAAAGTGGTTTTTCAACACTATTACAAGTGCAAAAAGTGTTTTTTCCACACTAATACAAGTGCAAAAAGTGTTTTTTCCACACGAATACAAGTGCGAAAAGTGGTTTTTCAACACTATCACAAGTGCAAAAAGTGTTTTTTCCACACTAATACAAGTGCAAAAGTGGTTTCCTGCACTAACACAAGTGCAAAAAGTGGTTTTTCAACACTAACACAAGTGCGAAAAGTGGTTTTTCCACACCAATACAAGGGCAAAAGTGGTTTCCTGCACCAACACAACTGCGAAAAGTAGTTTTTCCACACTAATACAAGTGCAAAAGTGGTTTCCTGCACCAACACAAGTGCGAAAAGTGGGTTTTCAACACGAACACAAGTGCGAAAAGTGGTTTTTCAACACTAACACAAGTGCGAAAAGTGGTTTTTCAACACTAACACAAGTGCGAAAAGTGGTTTTTCAACACTAACACAAGTGCGAAAAGTGGTTTTTCCACACTAATACAAGGGCAAAAGTGGTTTCCTGCACCAACACAAGTGCGAAAAGTAGTTTTTCCACACTAATACAAGTGCAAAAGTGGTTTCCTGCACCAACACAAGTGCGAAAAGTGGGTTTTCAACACTAACACAAGTGCGAAAAGTGGTTTTTCAACACTAACACAAGTGCGAAAAGTGGTTTTACAACACTAACACAAGTGCGAAAAGTGGTTTTTCAACACTGACACAAGTGCAAAAAGTGTTTTTCCCACACTAATACAAGTGCAACAGTGGTTTCCTGCACCAACACAAGTGCGAAAAGTGGTTTTTCAACACTAACACAAGTGCGAAAAGTGGTTTTTCAACACTAACACAAGTGCGAAAAGTGGTTTTTCAACAATATCACAAGTCCAAAAAGTGTTTTTTCCACACTAATACAAGTGCAAAAGTGGTTTCCTGCACCAACACAAGTGCGAAAAGTGGTTTTTCAACACTAACACAAGTGCAAAAAGTGGTTTTTCAACACTAACACAAGTGCGAAAAGTGGTTTTTTCCACACTAATGCAAGTGCAAAAGTGGTTTCCTGCACCAACACAAGTGCGAAAAGTGGTTTTTCAACACTAACACAAGTGCGAAAAGTGGTTTTTCAACACTAACACAAGTGCGAAAAGTGGTTTTTCAACACTAACACAAGTGCGAAAAGTGTTTTTTCCACACTAATACAAGTGCAAAAGTGGTTTCCTGCTCCAACACAAGTGCGAAAAGTGGTTTTTCAACACAAACACAAGTGCGAAAAGTGGTTTTTCAACACTAACACAAGTGCGAAAAGTGGTTTTTCAACACTAACACAAGTGCGAAAAGTGGTTTTTCCACACTAATACAAGTGCAAAAGTGGTTTCCTGCACCAACACAAGTGCGAAAAGTGGTTTTTCAACACTAACACAAGTGCGAAAAGTGGTTTTTCAACACTATCACAAGTGCAAAAAGTGTTTTTTCCACACTAATACAAGTGCAAAAGTGGTTTCCTGCACCAACACAAGTGCGAAAAGTGGTTTTTCAACACTAACACAAGTGCGAAAAGTGGTTTTTCAACACTAACACAAGTGCGAAAAGTGGTTTTTCCACACTAATACAAGTGCAAAAGTGGTTTCCTGCACCAACACAAGTGCGAAAAGTGGTTTTTCAACACTAACACAAGTGCGAAAAGTGGTTTTTCCACACTAATACAAGTGCAAAAGTGGTTTCCTGCACCAACACAAGTGCGAAAAGTGGTTTTTCAACACTAACACAAGTGCGAAAAGTGGTTTTTCAACACTAACACAAGTGCGAAAAGTGTTTTTTCCACACTAATACAAGTGCAAAAGTGGTTTCCTGCACCAACACAAGTGCGAAAAGTGGTTTTTCAACACTAACACAAGTGCGAAAAGTGTTTTTTCCACACTAATACAAGTGCAAAAGTGGTTTCCTGCACCAACACAAGTGCGAAAAGTGGTTTTTCAACACTAACACAAGTGCGAAAAGTGGTTTTTCAACACTAACACAAGTGCGAAAAGTGGTTTTTCCACACTAATACAAGTGCAAAAGTGGTTTCCTGCACCAACACAAGTGCGAAAAGTGGTTTTTCAACACTAACACAAGTGCGAAAAGTGGTTTTTCAACACTAACACAAGTGCGAAAAGTGTTTTTTTCCACACTAATACAAGTGCAAAAGTGGTTTCCTGCACCAACACAAGTGCGAAAAGTGGTTTTTCAACACTGACACAAGTGCGAAAAGTGGTTTTTCAACACTAACACAAGTGCGAAAAGTGGTTTTTCAACATTAACACAAGTGCAAAAAGTGGTTTTTCAACACTATTACAAGTGCAAAAAGTGTTTTTTCCACACTAATACAAGTGCAATAAGTGTTTTTTCCACACTAATACAAGTGCGAAAAGTGGTTTTTCAACACTATCACAAGTGCAAAAAGTGTTTTTTCCACACTAATACAAGTGCAAAAGTGATTTCCTGCACTAACACAAGTGCGAAAAGTGGTTTTTCAACATTAACACAAGTGCGAAAAGTGGTTTTTCAACACTATCACAAGTGCAAAAAGTGTTTTTTCCACACTAATACAAGTGCAATAAGTGTTTTTTCCACACTAATACAAGTGCGAAAAGTGGTTTTTCAACACTATCACAAGTGCAAAAAGTGTTTTTTCCACACTAATACAAGTGCAAAAGTGGTTTCCTGCACCAACACAAGTGCGAAAAGTGGTTTTTCAACACTAACACAAGTGCGAAAAGTGGTTTTTCCACACTAATACAAGTGCAAAAGTGGTTTCCTGCACCAACACAAGTGCGAAAAGTGGTTTTTCAACATTAACACAAGTGCGAAAAGTGGTTTTTCAACACTATCACAAGTGCAAAAAGTGTTTTTTCCACACTAATACAAGTGCGAAAAGTGGTTTTTCAACACTAATACAAGTGCAAAAGTGGTTTCCTGCACCAACACAAGTGCGAAAAGTGGTTTTTCAACACTAACACAAGTGCGAAAAGTGGTTTTTCAACACTATCACAAGTGCAAAAAGTGTTTTTTCCACACTAATACAAGTGCAAAAGTGGTTTCCTGCACTAACACAAGTGCGAAAATTGGTTTTTCAACACTAACACAAGTGCGAAAAGTGGTTTTTCAACACTAACACAAGTGCGAAAAGTGTTTTTTCCACACTAATACAAGTGCAAAAGTGGTTTCCTGCACCAACACAAGTGCGAAAAGTGTTTTTTCCACACTAATACAAGTGCAAAAGTGGTTTCCTGCACCAACACAAGTGCGAAAAGTGGTTTTTCAACACTAACACAAGTGCGAAAAGTGGCTTTTCAACACTAACACAAGTGCGAAAAGTGGTTTTTCAACACTATCACAAGTGCAAAAAGTGTTTTTTCCACACTAATACAAGTGCAAAAGTGGTTTCCTGCACCAACACAAGTGCGAAAAGTGGTTTTTCAACACTAACACAAGTGCGAAAAGTGGTTTTTCAACACTAACACAAGTGCGAAAAGTGGTTTTTCCACACTAATACAAGTGCAAAAGTGGTTTCCTGCACCAACACAAGTGCGAAAAGTGGTTTTTCAACACTAACACAAGTGCGAAAAGTGGTTTTTCAACACTAACACAAGTGCGAAAAGTGTTTTTTCCACACTAATACAAGTGCAAAAGTGGTTTCCTGCACCAACACAAGTGCGAAAAGTGGTTTTTCAACACTAACACAAGTGCGAAAAGTGGTTTTTCAACACTATCACAAGTGCAAAAACTGTTTTTTCCACACTAATACAAGTGCAAAAGTGGTTTCCTGCACCAACACAAGTGCGAAAAGTGGTTTTTCAACACTAACACAAGTGCGAAAAGTGGTTTTTCAACACTAACACAAGTGCGAAAAGTGGTTTTTCCACACGAATACAAGGGCAAAAGTGGTTTCCTGCACCAACACAAGTGCGAAAAGTGGTTTTTCAACACTAACACAAGTGCGAAAAGTGGTTTTTCAACACTAACACAAGTGCGAAAAGTGGTTTTTCCACACTAATACAAGTGCAAAAGTGGTTTCCTGCACCAACACAAGTGCGAAAAGTGGTTTTTCAACACTAACACAAGTGCGAAAAGTGGTTTTTCAACGCTAACACAAGTGCGAAAAGTGGTTTTTCCACACTAATACAAGTGCAAAAGTGGTTTCCTGCACCAACACAAGTGCGAAAAGTGATTTTTCAACACTAACACAAGTGCGAAAAGTGGTTTTTCCACACTAATACAAGTGCAAAAGTGGCTTCCTGCACCAACACAAGTGCGAAAAGTGGTTTTTCAAGACTAACACAAGTGCGAAAAGTGGTTTTTCAACACTATCACAAGTGCAAAAAGTGTTTTTTCCACACTAATACAAGTGCGAAAAGTGGTTTTTCAACACTAACACAAGTGCGAAAAGTGGTTTTTCCACACTAATACAAGTGCAAAAGTGGTTTCCTGCACCAACACAAGTGCGAAAAGTGCTTTTTCAACACTAACACAAGTGCGAAAAGTGGTTTTTCAACACTATCACAAGTGCAAAAAGTGTTTTTTCCACACTAATACAAGTGCAAAAGTGGTTACCTGCACCAACACAAGTGCGAAAAGGTGTTTTTCAACACTAACACAAGTGCAAAAAGTGGTTTTTCAACACTAACACAAGTGCGAAAAGTGGTTTTTCAACACTAACACAAGTGCGAAAAATGGTTTTTCCACACTAATACAAGTGCAAAAGTGGATTCCTGCACCAACACAAGTGCGAAAAGTGGTTTTTCAACACTAACACAAGTGCGAAAAGTGGTTTTTCAACACTATCACAAGTGCAAAAAGTGGTTTTTCCACACTAATACAAGTGCGAAAAGTGGTTTTTCAACACTAAACAAGTGCGAAACGTGGTTTTTCCACACTAATACAAGTGCAAAAGTGGTTTCCTGCACCAACACAAGTGCGAAAAGTGGTTTTTCAACACTAACACAAGTGCGAAAAGTGGTTTTTCAACACTAACACAAGTGCGAAAAGTGGTTTTTCAACAATATCACAAGTCCAAAAAGTGTTTTTTCCACACTAATACAAGTGCAAAAGTGGTTTCCTGCACCAACACAAGTGCGAAAAGTGGTTTTTCAACACTAACACAAGTGCAAAAAGTGGTTTTTCAACACTAACACAAGTGCGAAAAGTGGTTTTTTCCACACTAATGCAAGTGCAAAAGTGGTTTCCTGCACCAACACAAGTGCGAAAAGTGGTTTTTCAACACTAACACAAGTGCGAAAAGTGGTTTTTCAACACTAACACAAGTGCGAAAAGTGGTTTTTCAACACTAACACAAGTGCGAAAAGTGTTTTTTCCACACTAATACAAGTGCAAAAGTGGTTTCCTGCTCCAACACAAGTGCGAAAAGTGGTTTTTCAACACAAACACAAGTGCGAAAAGTGGTTTTTCAACACTAACACAAGTGCGAAAAGTGGTTTTTCAACACTAACACAAGTGCGAAAAGTGGTTTTTCCACACTAATACAAGTGCAAAAGTGGTTTCCTGCACCAACACAAGTGCGAAAAGTGGTTTTTCAACACTAACACAAGTGCGAAAAGTGGTTTTTCAACACTAACACAAGTGCGAAAAGTGTTTTTTCCACACTAATACAAGTGCAAAAGTGGTTTCCTGCACCAACACAAGTGCGAAAAGTGGTTTTTCAACACTGACACAAGTGCGAAAAGTGGTTTTTCAACACTAACACAAGTGCGAAAAGTGGTTTTTCAACATTAACACAAGTGCAAAAAGTGGTTTTTCAACACTATTACAAGTGCAAAAAGTGTTTTTTCCACACTAATACAAGTGCAATAAGTGTTTTTTCCACACTAATACAAGTGCGAAAAGTGGTTTTTCAACACTATCACAAGTGCAAAAAGTGTTTTTTCCACACTAATACAAGTGCAAAAGTGATTTCCTGCACTAACACAAGTGCGAAAAGTGGTTTTTCAACATTAACACAAGTGCGAAAAGTGGTTTTTCAACACTATCACAAGTGCAAAAAGTGTTTTTTTCCACACTAATACAAGTGCAATAAGTGTTTTTTCCACACTAATACAAGTGCGAAAAGTGGTTTTTCAACACTATCACAAGTGCAAAAAGTGTTTTTTCCACACTAATACAAGTGCAAAAGTGGTTTCCTGCACCAACACAAGTGCGAAAAGTGGTTTTTCAACACTAACACAAGTGCGAAAAGTGGTTTTTCCACACTAATACAAGTGCAAAAGTGGTTTCCTGCACCAACACAAGTGCGAAAAGTGGTTTTTCAACATTAACACAAGTGCGAAAAGTGGTTTTTCAACACTATCACAAGTGCAAAAAGTGTTTTTTCCACACTAATACAAGTGCGAAAAGTGGTTTTTCAACACTAATACAAGTGCAAAAGTGGTTTCCTGCACCAACACAAGTGCGAAAAGTGGTTTTTCAACACTAACACAAGTGCGAAAAGTGGTTTTTCAACACTATCACAAGTGCAAAAAGTGTTTTTTCCACACTAATACAAGTGCAAAAGTGGTTTCCTGCACTAACACAAGTGCGAAAATTGGTTTTTCAACACTAACACAAGTGCGAAAAGTGGTTTTTCAACACTAACACAAGTGCGAAAAGTGTTTTTTCCACACTAATACAAGTGCAAAAGTGGTTTCCTGCACCAACACAAGTGCGAAAAGTGTTTTTTCCACACTAATACAAGTGCAAAAGTGGTTTCCTGCACCAACACAAGTGCGAAAAGTGGTTTTTCAACACTAACACAAGTGCGAAAAGTGGCTTTTCAACACTAACACAAGTGCGAAAAGTGGTTTTTCAACACTATCACAAGTGCAAAAAGTGTTTTTTCCACACTAATACAAGTGCAAAAGTGGTTTCCTGCACCAACACAAGTGCGAAAAGTGGTTTTTTCAACACTAACACAAGTGCGAAAAGTGGTTTTTCAACACTAACACAAGTGCGAAAAGTGGTTTTTCCACACTAATACAAGTGCAAAAGTGGTTTCCTGCACCAACACAAGTGCGAAAAGTGGTTTTTCAACACTAACACAAGTGCGAAAAGTGGTTTTTCAACACTAACACAAGTGCGAAAAGTGTTTTTTCCACACTAATACAAGTGCAAAAGTGGTTTCCTGCACCAACACAAGTGCGAAAAGTGGTTTTTCAACACTAACACAAGTGCGAAAAGTGGTTTTTCAACACTATCACAAGTGCAAAAACTGTTTTTTCCACACTAATACAAGTGCAAAAGTGGTTTCCTGCACCAACACAAGTGCGAAAAGTGGTTTTTCAACACTAACACAAGTGCGAAAAGTGGTTTTTCAACACTAACACAAGTGCGAAAAGTGGTTTTTCCACACGAATACAAGGGCAAAAGTGGTTTCCTGCACCAACACAAGTGCGAAAAGTGGTTTTTCAACACTAACACAAGTGCGAAAAGTGGTTTTTCAACACTAACACAAGTGCGAAAAGTGGTTTTTCCACACTAATACAAGTGCAAAAGTGGTTTCCTGCACCAACACAAGTGCGAAAAGTGGTTTTTCAACACTAACACAAGTGCGAAAAGTGGTTTTTCAACGCTAACACAAGTGCGAAAAGTGGTTTTTCCACACTAATACAAGTGCAAAAGTGGTTTCCTGCACCAACACAAGTGCGAAAAGTGATTTTTCAACACTAACACAAGTGCGAAAAGTGGTTTTTCCACACTAATACAAGTGCAAAAGTGGCTTCCTGCACCAACACAAGTGCGAAAAGTGGTTTTTCAAGACTAACACAAGTGCGAAAAGTGGTTTTTCAACACTATCACAAGTGCAAAAAGTGTTTTTTCCACACTAATACAAGTGCGAAAAGTGGTTTTTCAACACTAACACAAGTGCGAAAAGTGGTTTTTCCACACTAATACAAGTGCAAAAGTGGTTTCCTGCACCAACACAAGTGCGAAAAGTGCTTTTTCAACACTAACACAAGTGCGAAAAGTGGTTTTTCAACACTATCACAAGTGCAAAAAGTGTTTTTTCCACACTAATACAAGTGCAAAAGTGGTTACCTGCACCAACACAAGTGCGAAAAGGTGTTTTTCAACACTAACACAAGTGCAAAAAGTGGTTTTTCAACACTAACACAAGTGCGAAAAGTGGTTTTTCAACACTAACACAAGTGCGAAAAATGGTTTTTCCACACTAATACAAGTGCAAAAGTGGATTCCTGCACCAACACAAGTGCGAAAAGTGGTTTTTCAACACTAACACAAGTGCGAAAAGTGGTTTTTCAACACTATCACAAGTGCAAAAAGTGGTTTTTCCACACTAATACAAGTGCGAAAAGTGGTTTTTCAACACTAAACAAGTGCGAAACGTGGTTTTTCCACACTAATACAAGTGCAAAAGTGGTTTCCTGCACCAACACAAGTGCGAAAAGTGGTTTTTCAACACTAACACAAGTGCGAAAAGTGGTTTTTCAACACTAACACAAGTGCGAAAAGTGGTTTTTCAACAATATCACAAGTCCAAAAAGTGTTTTTTCCACACTAATACAAGTGCAAAAGTGGTTTCCTGCACCAACACAAGTGCGAAAAGTGGTTTTTCAACACTAACACAAGTGCGAAAAGTGGTTTTTTCCACACTAATGCAAGTGCAAAAGTGGTTTCCTGCACCAACACAAGTGCGAAAAGTGGTTTTTCAACACTAACACAAGTGCGAAAAGTGGTTTTTCAACACTAACACAAGTGCGAAAAGTGGTTTTTCAACACTAACACAAGTGCGAAAAGTGTTTTTTCCACACTAATACAAGTGCAAAAGTGGTTTCCTGCTCCAACACAAGTGCGAAAAGTGGTTTTTCAACACAAACACAAGTGCGAAAAGTGGTTTTTCAACACTAACACAAGTGCGAAAAGTGGTTTTTCAACACTAACACAAGTGCGAAAAGTGGTTTTTCCACACTAATACAAGTGCAAAAGTGGTTTCCTGCACCAACACAAGTGCGAAAAGTGGTTTTTCAACACTAACACAAGTGCGAAAAGTGGTTTTTCAACACTATCACAAGTGCAAAAAGTGTTTTTTCCACACTAATACAAGTGCAAAAGTGGTTTCCTGCACCAACACAAGTGCGAAAAGTGGTTTTTCAACACTAACACAAGTGCGAAAAGTGGTTTTTCAACACTAACACAAGTGCGAAAAGTGGTTTTTCCACACTAATACAAGTGCAAAAGTGGTTTCCTGCACCAACACAAGTGCGAAAAGTGGTTTTTCAACACTAACACAAGTGCGAAAAGTGGTTTTTCCACACTAATACAAGTGCAAAAGTGGTTTCCTGCACCAACACAAGTGCGAAAAGTGGTTTTTCAACACTAACACAAGTGCGAAAAGTGGTTTTTCAACACTAACACAAGTGCGAAAAGTGTTTTTTCCACACTAATACAAGTGCAAAAGTGGTTTCCTGCACCAACACAAGTGCGAAAAGTGGTTTTTCAACACTAACACAAGTGCGAAAAGTGTTTTTTCCACACTAATACAAGTGCAAAAGTGGTTTCCTGCACCAACACAAGTGCGAAAAGTGGTTTTTCAACACTAACACAAGTGCGAAAAGTGGTTTTTCAACACTAACACAAGTGCGAAAAGTGGTTTTTCCACACTAATACAAGTGCAAAAGTGGTTTCCTGCACCAACACAAGTGCGAAAAGTGGTTTTTCAACACTAACACAAGTGCGAAAAGTGGTTTTTCAACACTAACACAAGTGCGAAAAGTGTTTTTTCCACACTAATACAAGTGCAAAAGTGGTTTCCTGCACCAACACAAGTGCGAAAAGTGGTTTTTCAACACTGACACAAGTGCGAAAAGTGGTTTTTCAACACTAACACAAGTGCGAAAAGTGGTTTTTCAACATTAACACAAGTGCAAAAAGTGGTTTTTCAACACTATTACAAGTGCAAAAAGTGTTTTTTCCACACTAATACAAGTGCAATAAGTGTTTTTTCCACACTAATACAAGTGCGAAAAGTGGTTTTTCAACACTATCACAAGTGCAAAAAGTGTTTTTTCCACACTAATACAAGTGCAAAAGTGATTTCCTGCACTAACACAAGTGCGAAAAGTGGTTTTTCAACATTAACACAAGTGCGAAAAGTGGTTTTTCAACACTATCACAAGTGCAAAAAGTGTTTTTTCCACACTAATACAAGTGCAATAAGTGTTTTTTCCACACTAATACAAGTGCGAAAAGTGGTTTTTCAACACTATCACAAGTGCAAAAAGTGTTTTTTCCACACTAATACAAGTGCAAAAGTGGTTTCCTGCACCAACACAAGTGCGAAAAGTGGTTTTTCAACACTAACACAAGTGCGAAAAGTGGTTTTTCCACACTAATACAAGTGCAAAAGTGGTTTCCTGCACCAACACAAGTGCGAAAAGTGGTTTTTCAACATTAACACAAGTGCGAAAAGTGGTTTTTCAACACTAATACAAGTGCAAAAGTGGTTTCCTGCACCAACACAAGTGCGAAAAGTGGTTTTTCAACACTAACACAAGTGCGAAAAGTGGTTTTTCAACACTATCACAAGTGCAAAAAGTGTTTTTTCCACACTAATACAAGTGCAAAAGTGGTTTCCTGCACTAACACAAGTGCGAAAATTGGTTTTTCAACACTAACACAAGTGCGAAAAGTGGTTTTTCAACACTAACACAAGTGCGAAAAGTGTTTTTTCCACACTAATACAAGTGCAAAAGTGGTTTCCTGCACCAACACAAGTGCGAAAAGTGTTTTTTCCACACTAATACAAGTGCAAAAGTGGTTTCCTGCACCAACACAAGTGCGAAAAGTGGTTTTTCAACACTAACACAAGTGCGAAAAGTGGCTTTTCAACACTAACACAAGTGCGAAAAGTGGTTTTTCAACACTATCACAAGTGCAAAAAGTGTTTTTTCCACACTAATACAAGTGCAAAAGTGGTTTCCTGCACCAACACAAGTGCGAAAAGTGGTTTTTCAACACTAACACAAGTGCGAAAAGTGGTTTTTCAACACTAACACAAGTGCGAAAAGTGGTTTTTCCACACTAATACAAGTGCAAAAGTGGTTTCCTGCACCAACACAAGTGCGAAAAGTGGTTTTTCAACACTAACACAAGTGCGAAAAGTGGTTTTTCAACACTAACACAAGTGCGAAAAGTGTTTTTTCCACAGCTAATACAAGTGCAAAAGTGGTTTCCTGCACCAACACAAGTGCGAAAAGTGGTTTTTCAACACTAACACAAGTGCGAAAAGTGGTTTTTCAACACTATCACAAGTGCAAAAACTGTTTTTTCCACACTAATACAAGTGCAAAAGTGGTTTCCTGCACCAACACAAGTGCGAAAAGTGGTTTTTCAACACTAACACAAGTGCGAAAAGTGGTTTTTCAACACTAACACAAGTGCGAAAAGTGGTTTTTTCACACGAATACAAGTGCAAAAGTGGTTTCCTGCACCAACACAAGTGCGAAAAGTGGTTTTTCAACACTAACACAAGTGCGAAAAGTGGTTTTTCAACACTAACACAAGTGCGAAAAGTGGTTTTTCCACACTAATACAAGTGCAAAAGTGGTTTCCTGCACCAACACAGTGCGAAAAGTGGTTTTTCAACACTAACACAAGTGCGAAAAGTGGTTTTTCAACGCTAACACAAGTGCGAAAAGTGGTTTTTCCACACTAATACAAGTGCAAAAGTGGTTTCCTGCACCAACACAAGTGCGAAAAGTGATTTTTCAACACTAACACAAGTGCGAAAAGTGGTTTTTCCACACTAATACAAGTGCAAAAGTGGCTTCCTGCACCAACACAAGTGCGAAAAGTGGTTTTTCAAGACTAACACAAGTGCGAAAAGTGGTTTTTCAACACTATCACAAGTGCAAAAAGTGTTTTTTCCACACTAATACAAGTGCGAAAAGTGGTTTTTCAACACTAACACAAGTGCGAAAAGTGGTTTTTCCACACTAATACAAGTGCAAAAGTGGTTTCCTGCACCAACACAAGTGCGAAAAGTGCTTTTTCAACACTAACACAAGTGCGAAAAGTGGTTTTTCAACACTATCACAAGTGCAAAAAGTGTTTTTTCCACACTAATACAAGTGCAAAAGTGGTTACCTGCACCAACACAAGTGCGAAAAGGTGTTTTTCAACACTAACACAAGTGCAAAAAGTGGTTTTTCAACACTAACACAAGTGCGAAAAGTGGTTTTTCAACACTAACACAAGTGCGAAAAATGGTTTTTCCACACTAATACCAGTGCAAAAGTGGATTCCTGCACCAACACAAGTGCGAAAAGTGGTTTTTCAACACTAACACAAGTGCGAAAAGTGGTTTTTCAACACTATCACAAGTGCAAAAAGTGGTTTTTCCACACTAATACAAGTGCGAAAAGTGGTTTTTCAACACTAAACAAGTGCGAAACGTGGTTTTTCCACACTAATACAAGTGCAAAAGTGGTTTCCTGCACCAACACAAGTGCGAAAAGTGGTTTTTCAACACTAACACAAGTGCGAAAAGTGGTTTTTCAACACTATCACAAGTGCAAAAAGTGTTTTTTCCACACTAATACAAGTGCAAAAGTGGTTTCCTGCACCAACACAAGTGCGAAAAGTGGTTTTTCAACACTAACACAAGTGCGAAAAGTGGTTTTTCAACACTAACACAAGTGCGAAAAGTGGTTTTTCCACACTAATACAAGTGCAAAAGTGGTTTCCTGCACCAACACAAGTGCGAAAAGTGGTTTTTCAACACTAACACAAGTGCGAAAAGTGGTTTTTCAACACTAACACAAGTGCGAAAAGTGTTTTTTCCACACTAACACAAGTGCAAAAGTAGTTTCCTGCACCAACACAAGTGCGAAAAGGTGTTTTTCAACACTAACACAAGTGCAAAAAGTGGTTTTTCAACACTAACACAAGTGCGAAAAGTGTTTTTTCCACACTAATACAAGTGCAAAAGTGGTTTCCTGCACCAACACAAGTGCGAAAAGTGGTTTTTCAACACTAACACAAGTGCGAAAAGTGGTTTTTCAACACTAACACAAGTACGAAAAGTGTTTTTTCCACACTAATACAAGTGCAAAAGTGGTTTCCTGCTCCAACACAAGTGCGAAAAGTGATTTTTCAACACTAACACAAGTGGGAAAAGTGGTTTTTCAACACTAACACAAGTGCGAAAAGTGGTTTTTCAACACTAACACAAGTGCGAAAAGTGGTTTTTCCACACTATTACAAGTGCAAAAGTGGTTTCCTGCACCAACACAAGTGCGAAAAGTGGTTTTTCAACACTAACACAAGTGCGAAAAGTGGTTTTTCAACACTAACACAAGTGCAAAAAGTGGTTTTTCCACACGAATACAAGTGCAAAAGTGGTTTCCTGCACCAACACAAGTGCGAAAAGTGGTTTTTCAACAAGAACACAAGTGCGAAAAGTGGTTTTTCAACACTAACACAAGTGCGAAA
>NW_027618256.1:0-65000 GCF_964187855.1 Myxine glutinosa
TTGATCTTCATTTCATCAATATTGATAGATAAAGGTGATATAATATAACAAATATCATGGAACATTTACATTTTGTAGTCCATTGTATAATTTAAATAAACATAAATGCGAATTTCGCATGTGGAAAAAGTAAGTACACCCTTGGCTCTAATAGGTGGTATTGTCCCCTTTTGGCAGAAACAACCTCAAGTAGGCGTTTCTTATAACTGTCTACCAGTCTCTGACATCGACTGGGAGAAATTTTTTCCCACTCCTCCATGCAGAATTCTTTCAGCTGTGCGATGTTTGAGGGGTTTCTTGCATGCACAGCTCGTTTCAAATCCCCCCACAACATCACGATGGGATTTAGATCCGGGCTTTGACTTGGCCATTCCAGAACCCTCCATTCCTTTCTCTTCAGCCATTCCTTGGTGGATTTACTGGTATGTTTAGGGTCATTGTCATGTTGCAAGGTCCATCTTCGGTTGAGCTTCAACTTTCCGACAGATGGCCTCACATTATCCTCAAGCACCCTCTGGTACAATGAAGAATTCATCGTGGATTCTATGATGGTGAACTGCACAGGCCCTGATGCAGCAAAGCTGCCCCAAACCATAATATTTCCACCACCATGCTTTACAGTTGGTATCAGGTTCTTGTGGTCAAATGCTGTCTTTGGTTTTCGCCAAACATGTCTTCTGGTACTGTGGTTAAATAGCTCTACCGTTGACTCATCTGCCCAGAGCACATTGTTCGAGAAGTGCTGGTGTTTGCCTAGGTGTTCATTGGCAAACTTTAGACTTCGCCTGATGTTCCTTCTGGACAGCAAAAGGTTTCCTCCGGGCACACCTCCCATGTAGATCAAATTTGTGCAGCCTCTTTCTAATGGTACGCTCGTGCACTTTGACATCAACAGTGGCAAGAGCTACCTGTAGGTCCCGTGATGACATTCTGGGGTCCTTAGAGACTTCTTTCAGCATCTCTCAGTCTGCTCTCGGGCTGAACTTGCTGGGGCGGCCTGGCCTGAACAAGTTGGCAGTTGATTGGAATCTTCTCCACTTGTAGATGATCTTCCGGACAGGCGAATGATTGATTTCAAATTGTTTGGAGATCTTTTTAAATCCCTTCCCAGACTCGTAGGCATCTATAACCTTCTATCTGAAGGCCTCAGAGAGCTCTTTTGATCTAGGCATGGTGACGCCGCACACTTCAACAACAAAGAGCAAACCAAACGAAATGTCTGAGGTTTAAATAAGACAGGTTCCTCCAAGATCCTCTCTAACAATGTTCTAATCATTTGCACCTGAGCTGGTGCACCTGATTCTAATTTTAGGTATTTGAAGTAGTGATAAATGTCGGGGTGTACTTACTTTTTCCACATGCAAAATTTGCATTATGTTTATTTAAATTATACAATGGACTACAAAATGTAAATGTTTCATGATATTTGTTTTATTATATCACCTTTATCTATCAATATTGTTGAAATGAAGATCAAATAGCTGTATGTTGAAATATGTTGAAAAAGTCAAAACTTTACATGGGGTGTACTTACTTTTTCTCGTGACTGCATATATATATATATATATATATATATATATATATATATATATATATATATATATATATATATATATATATATATATATATATATATATATATATATATATATATAAAATAAAACAGGAGTGTCTGTGTCTGTCCCCAAACTGCTCCTTCAGTTTTGGGGCTAGCTCTGACAAACCTCCTGTGGAATATTTTGGGGTCCCAGCGGATATTGTAAGGTAGGTAGGAGGTTTCAAAAAATCATCAATAAAATTATGATTTTGAAAATAACTGGATACGAAACTGCCGCAAATCCGGAAGTGGGCAGATGACGGTAATGAACTGGTTTGATAATATCCCAATACAACCGTCATTTAAAACAGTAAATTTGTTAAAGTATCAATTTATGATTGGAATGACGTTTGTAATTGAGTGAATACAATTACGATTTTGAATTCTTAATTGTATTCACCCAACCATACAGAACTACTTCACATCTGGATTTAAATATTTGTTTATGTCACGAATGTTGGTAAACGTTAATTTTTTATATTAATGCTATTTAATTTGTGATTTGAGAAATGCTGTTTGGAATGAAAACAGAGATATTGAGTTCAAGTGAATTACGAAATGCCGTGATGGTTTCTACTTTCTAAGTGTGACATTTGCAGATTGCCATATGCAGATTCGCCAAAAATATTTTGGCTGCTTGTGTAGCCATTCATACACCACCTCTTGGACCTCTTCAATAGATAAGAAAGTGGTTCCACCAAGCGCCTCTTTAAGTGACCCAAAGATGTGGTAATCTGAAGGGGTGAGGTCTGGTGAGTAGGGTGGATGAGGAAGACACTCAAAATGCAGGTCCTCGATAGTTGCAGCTGTAGTATGGGCGGTATGGGGCGGAGCATTGTCATGCTTCAGCAAAACACTGGTAGTGAGTAGTCCACGACGTTTTGATCTGATTGCTGGTTTCAGATGATATTAAGGAGGTCGCCGTATGATGCACTGGTGACTGTGGTCCCTCTGGGCATGTAATGCTCTACAAGTCGGCCTCGGCTATTCCAGAAGAGCGTCAGCGTCACTTTTCCAATAGAAGGGTGTGTGCAGAATTTTTTGGGCTTCGGTGAAGTTGAATGGCGCCACTCTTTGATTGCCCTCTTCATTTCTGGCTGAAAGTAGTGGACCCAGCTTTCATCCCCAGTCACTACGCGCTGTAATAAAGCGTCGCCTTCTGTTTCATAACGTCGCAGATGTTATTCACATGCGTCCACTCGCCGTTCTTTCAGTTCGGGTGTGAGTTGTCTAGGTACCTACCTTGCAAACACTTTGTGGAACCCCTGCATGTTGTGAATGATATGGTGTGCCCCCAAGTGAACCATGGCTAATGTTCAATTCGGAGACCACTTCATCCAGCGTAATGTGACGGTTTTCCCTTAGCACGCGCTGAACTCCTGCAATCATTTTTTGGTGTGTCGGCTGTGTGAGGCTGGCCCGAGCGAGCAGCGTCTGCCACACTGGACACTCCACTTTTAAACTTCCTGTCCCAGTCGTACACCTGCTGCAGTGATAAACATGCATCACCATATTGCATCTTCATTCTGCGATGGATTTCATTGGGATTCACACCCTCACTTCCCAAGAAACGGATGACAGAAAGTTGTTCCTCCCTGGTGCATGCTTCTAAGGGAGCCGCCATCTTGGAACTGCTCTACTGACGTCATACGCTCAATGTTGCCAGATCCAAAACAGGCAAAACATGACTCTTACCCATAGATATAACATATGTCGTCTACAACTACGCACATTAAATTCTCAAATTTATATCGCCATTTTATGGTTACTTATTGACTCGTCCTCGTATATATATATATATATATATATATATATATATATATATATATATATATATATGATTGTAGTACCCATAATGCACCAATTTCATTTTGTTATCTTGTTTTGTAAGATGAATTTTGCAGCCGCCATGTTGCTTTAGGTTCTTGTGACAATGTTTTAGATCAAACGACACCAAAAGGCAATGCCTTGTTGCCGACATAACTCTTGCACTTCTCCGTATTCCAGGTGATTCACTGCCATCTTTTGTGTATGTCATGTCCAAGCGCTTTGTAAATTCGAACAAGATATTCCTTTTTAATAAACCCCTCCCGGAACTCCTTCAAAATTCTTAGCGTAATGGAAAGTCAGAAATACATTAGACAAGAAAGAGGTTTTATTGCCATTGTAATTAACTGCACTAATGCATGTTGTTTGCTGTTCTGATATTTATCACATTCTGTCATCGAGCTGCATGAAGGCACTGCAGGCCTTCCCCGCTGCTCATTACAAAGAAGGATCGTTTTAATCAGGCGGCTCCCTGCTTCCGCTGACTTCAGAGCCGACATTATTAACACTAACGTTTCAATAAACAGCAATTTAATTGGCTACAGAGTGGTGCCGGTGAAACAACTGAAATTTATCATTGTGTCTGGCTGGATTAGTCTGCCACTGAATGCTCTCTTAGGAGTGATCACTCACTGGAAATGCAGGAAAAAGAGAACACTTGTTTTCACTCCTTACATACCCTGTTGTAAAACAACAAAAAACTACAAAATGCCCCTTCGACTCATTTCACTACAATATTATTATGAAGTTAAAGTGAACAATGGATAAGCTTTAAATATATATATATATATATATATATATATATATATATATATATATATATATATATATATATATATATATATATATATATATATATATATATATACTGCAATTTGTGTTCTTCTCATGCAATGTGGTTAATTATAGGGATTGCAGGCCCCAATCATTGCTTTATTCTACATCCAATCATTGTTTTATTCTCATTTTTCGATTCCACCCCTTATTGATTAGAATTGTTGCCAAAAGCTCCGCCCCCATTCACCACTCTCTTAAGTATGTGTGTACGTGTCTACTACTACTTTAACAGTTAATGCTACCTTATTGTGGGGTTGGCCGATTGGGAAGTTTGGCACAAGTCTTTCATGAACTGAATGGCGAGGCCTGCGTTCAACTGCGTCTGATTTGGGCAGGAATTTGTAATTTGTTCAGGGTGCCGGAGATAACTGGCCTACCCTTGACAAAATAAATAGTAGGATCTTTAATATTCACCGAGTAATGCTGGCAGATGGAACACCCAGCTTAACTCCCATTCAAAGGACAGCATACTTTGTGATGCAAGTACACCTTATCTGCAAATCACTAGTCTGACAGTTTATAGTCTGGTCAGGAATCGAACCCAGACAAGACAGCTCAAAGGTAATTGCACTACCACTGCACCATCCTCTTGAACAGGTATCTCGCTATCTCCCTCTCTCCCTCTCTTCCCCGCTCTGCCTCTCTCCCTCTCTTCCCCTCTCCCTCTCTCCCTCTCTCCCTCCCTTCCCCTCTCCCCCTCTCCCCCTCTCCTCCTCTGCTCCTCTCCCCCTCTCCCCCTCTCCCCTCTCACCCTCTCCCTCCCTCCCTCTCTCCCCCTCTCTCTCTCTCTCTCTCTCTCTCTCTCTCTCTCTCTCTCTCTCTCTCTCTCTCCCCTCTGCCCCTGTCCCTCCCTCTTCCCCCCCTCACTCTCTCATTTCATATTTTTGTTGTATATGGTCCACTTATAATTAATAAATAATATCTGAGAATTTAAGATAACCTTTAAAGATTAAGGTAAATGTTTGATAAATAGGCATACAATAGTTATTAATGTGTAATGCACTACCTGATTAGGTGACCTTTCACTCAGTGGAGTTCGTGGACCTACAATTCTGAGAGCTTTTGGGATTAAATGGTCGAATATTTTGTAATAAACAGAGCCATACCTGGTGATTCAGATGGTCGTTAAATCCATTCCATCAGTTAATACTAGTTTAGTTAATCGGTTTTAAAGTGTCACGTATTGGATACTGTCCCGGCGTTGGGGTACCCGGCGTTTCCCGGTGCTGTTAGCATTTTGAAGATATCAAATTTTGTTTACTAGCTAGCTGCTTGGTAAATGAGCACAACCGGGGCTTCCTCCCTTTCAGTTTCATGTTAAACAGCAGGAGCGAGTTTCAAAAGGCTGCCACGAAAAACGTCATGTTAGCGGCAGGAAGGGTCATGTTGTTTAGCCAACCCTTGTGTGGTATATAGAGTACAGTAGATCTTCGCTCAGTTTGTAAGTAAAACTTACTTCACGGCCGGATTCCTTCAAATTTCTTTGTTTAGTTTTATAAACAGCATTAGCGACTGTTTAAAATAGCTAATCGTGCGTGTTTGTGGTTTATAATATTTTTACTTCTGGTCCAGGGCACTGATGTCTATACTAACGAAGTTAGTATAGAGATCAGTGGTCGACGGCGTTGTGCGTTGCTTCCACGGAAATGCCATGATAAGCTATTTATGAACGTTGACTCGACTTGTTCAAGAAGGAAAAACACCTTGGGGAGGTGGGATATTAATGGTATTAATATTGTTTTGTAATAACATTAATACTAGTACCCGACTGCAAAGCCGCAATGAGCCGGCGAAGCCAAAGCCTCTTGCCACTATTTTACCCATCACTATGGCATCAGTGGGTTAGGTAGTTAGGTAGTAGTACCTGGTAAGACTTGGTAAAAGAGAAGAGCAGACAGTCCTCCCCAATACCTACATACAATAAATGTCACAAGAAGCTTAAGGAAGTAACTATACGATGTGCTAGCTTAAGGCTATTTTAAGAAATTTTAACTTCGCTTAACATACGTTTTCTCAGTATGTGTGTAGTCTTCTAACTTCAGTCGCTGTCAGGACTGGTTCTCTCCGGGCACTGCGGCTTCCTCCACCAGAAGAAATTAGCTTGCAGTAAGATCAGTGCCGACAGATCAGACGATAGCGCCGTTTCAACGGCAATGTGTGACTGTCGTTAATAAAACCGTGTCGATGACACTGATTGGCTGACCTAAGCTGATCGCTGATTGGTCAGCTCACAACATTTCGCAAATTCAGACCTAAAATGACACCATTTGCATTCTGGATGAGATTAAAATTGATAAAATTTACTTCTTGATTAATTCGGTGAATTCCGTCTCAACTTCGGATTTTTCCGGCCGTGAAAAACTACCCCCTATGGCCGCGAGATTTCTAAAAAATAATTCTTCATCAATTTTAGGATATTTGACGCCGTTTTCAGCCTCCGAAACGCGTAATAAGCTTTTTAAAAGTATTTTTTCAAATGCTCGAATCTCATTGGTTCCGGTGTTTGGTGACGATTTTCGTTGAAGATAACGAGGTTGGTCTTAAAGTATTTTAATTACAAATTAGAGGTGCATAAGATTGTGAATCAAACAAAGACGGGTGAAACAAACTTCTATTGAACTTTTTCGCAATTTTGTTATACATACTTCCGCATCCGGAAGATGGCGGCCTCCATTGAGTGATTTGGTTTTTGAAATATTTTTTCAAATGCTCGAAACTCATTGGTTCCGGTGTTTGGTGACGATTTTCATTTAAGATAACCAGGCCCGTGCGGGCCGAGGTTGGTCTTAAAGTATTTTAATTACAAATTACAGGTGCTTAAGATTGTGAATCAAACAAAGACGGGTGAAACAAACTCCTGTGGAACTTTTTCAAATTTGTTATGCATACTTCCGCATCCGCAAGATGGCGGCCTCCATTGAGCGATTTGGTGCGTCAAAGCTTCGAAATTCTCAAGCCAAGGGATCCAGCATAATCTGTTTTTTCAACATAATACGTACGCGTTCATTGACAACACCGGCTTCGCCGGCTACTAGTACCCGACTGCAAAGCCGCAATGAGCCGGCGAGGCCAAAGTCTCTTGCCACTATTTTACCCATCACTATCACTATGGCATCAGTAGGTTAGGTAGTTGGTAGTAGGTAGGTGTAGTAGGTACCGTACCTGGTAATACTTGGTAAAAGAGAAGAGCAGACAGTCCTCCCCAATACCTACATACAATAAATGTCACAAGAAGCTTAAGGAAGTAACTATACGATATGCTAGCTTAGGGCCTATTTTAAGAAATTTTAACTGGGCTTAATATACGTTTTCATAGTATGTGTGTAGTCTTCTAACTTCAGTCGCTGTCAGGACTGGTTCTCTCTGGGCACTGCGGCTTCCTCCACCAGAAGAAGTTAGCTTGCAGTAAGATCAGTGCCGACAGATCAGACGATAGCGCCGTTTCAATGGCAATGTGTGACTGTCGTTAATCAAACCGTGTCAATGGCGCTGATTGGCTGACCTAAGCTGATCGCTGATTGGTCAGCTCACAAAATTTCGCAAATTCAGACCTAAAATGACACCATTTGCATTCTGGATGAGATTAAAATTGATAAAATTTACTTCTTGATTAATTCGGTGAATTCCGTCTCAACTTCGGATATTTCCGGCCGTGAAAAAGTATCCCCTACGGCCGCGAGATTTCTAAAGAATAATTCTTCGTCAATTTTAGAATATTTGACGCCGTTTTCACCCTCCGAAACGCGTAATAAGCTTTTTTGAAATATTTTTTCAAATGCTCGAATGTCATTGTTTTTTTTTTGTTTTTTTTTTTGTGTACAGAGTCGAGGCTCTTGAAAGAGCTAACATTTATCAAACAAACAAATCAAACAAACAGGCAAACAAAGTATATAAAAAGGGGAGCGGTCGACAAGATGGGGAGAGAAGGGGAGGAAGCACACAAACACAACATTTGAGAGCAGGGACATCGGGAGATGTTTTTGGAGGGAGAGGGCCTGGGGGGAGGCAGGATAGGTATAAAACGCAAGGACACCAAGGACTTCCAGGAAAGAAGTCAAAAGTCACCTCAAAAAAGTGGATTTGTGGTGAAATTAGCAGGGGTAGAAAAGATCAAGGTTTTGGATTGGGGAAGATAAGAGATGGTGGTGAACAGCCGATTTAAAGACCTGGAGGGAGGAGTGGGATTGAAGAGAGTAAGGGAGTTTGTTCCAGAGGCGGGAGAAAAGAGGAATGAAGGAGTGAAGGTGAGCCAAGTCTTGATCAGATCAAAGCCAAGTCAAAGTCTTGATTTTGGCAGTTTAACCATAAGAGGGTTGCAGGCAGATCTTGTGCGACCTGCAGGAATATTTGGGGGACAGAGCCAAGAGAGAGCTGGGGGAGCAAGGCCGGAGAGGAGTCGGTAGAAGACGGAAAGACCACCAACCTGCCTGCGGTGAGTAAGTGAAAGGCCCTCGGAGATAGAGTCATCGCGGGAGATTCCAATGATTCTGAACGCTTTGGTTTCAACAGCGTGAAGATGAGCTAGGTGTGAGGCAGGAGCACCAGCCCAGAGGGAAGAGCAGTACTCCATTGAGCTGCGGATGAAAGCCTTGTATGTGGTGAGGAGCTCAGGTGTGCCAAGGAAGGACTTTGCATGACGGAGGATGCCCAGTCGGCGACTGGCTTTGGAGGCCAGCTTGGAAATGTGGTTTTCCCAGGAAAGATCATGGCAGATAGTGAGACCCAAAAGCTTGAGTGACAGAACTTCTTGGAGAGGATTATTCAGAAAGTGGATGGGAGGGTTGTCCAGTCGGTCTTTTCGGAGAGACATCGGAAGAGTGTGAGATTTGTCAGGATTGAAAGACATGTTCCACTTGTTTGCCCAGTCTGTGATTTTGTCCAGGTCTGCAGAGAGTGAGGAGGCAGCAGACTGCCGATCTGAGGGATGAGGAATGGAGCGGCAGAGAGTGGAGTCATCAGCAAAGAGATAGAGATGATTTTCAAGAGAGTCAGAGAGATCATTGATGAAGACCAGAAAAAGCACAGGGCCCAGAACACTGCCTTGGGGAACTCCAGCCTGAACAGGAAGAGGAGATGAGAGAAACCCATTCAGGGCCACACGTTGACGACGACTAGAGAGGAAGTCCGCCAGCCATGCGTGGAGATTTCCATGGATACCAAAGGAGGAGAGTTTGGTGAGCAGAGTGGGGTGCCAGACCGTATCGTAGGCACGTGATATGTCGAGGGAGACAGCTCTAATTTCCTGTTTGGCATTGAGGACCTCCATCCATTGTTGAGACAGCAGAAGCAGCATGTCCAGAGTAGAGTGACCTGGTCTGAAACCAAATCGATGATCAGAGATCAAACCATTGGAGAAGAGGAAAGATTTCATATCCGAAGCAATGATGGATTCCATGACTTTGCTGATAATTGGGAGAAGGCTGATTGGTCTGTAGTTGCTCGGATCTGTTTTTGCACCTTTTTTGTGCAAAGCGGTGATGTTGGCTGATTTCCAAGCAGATGGCAGTTGACCTTGAGCAAAATAGAGGGTGAAGAGAACAGAGAGAGGGAGTGAAAGAGCGGAAGAACAGGGTTTTAGGACCCGTGGGCTGATGCCGTCAGGTCCAGTTGCAGAATCAGAGTCGAGGGTTGACAGAAACTTTTCCACCTTGTCAGGAGGAAAGGACACGGAGTCCAGGAGCAGCTGGGTACGACTGGGTATGGTGGGTACAGAGAGGGATGGGCTTGGGACACAAGATTTAGAGGCAAACACAGAGTTGAGGCATTCAGCTTTTTCACGTGCGGAGTCAGCTGTGTAGCCGTTTGAGGTAAGGGAGGGGATGGAGGGGGAACAAACACCAGAAACAGATTTGACCAGATGCCACCAGGTTTGGAAGAGGGAGACAGATAAGAGAGTTCGGGCTTGAGAACGGAGAGATATTGTTTCCTGGCTCTCCTGAGGGTGGACACACACTTGTTTCAGGCTTTGTGAAAGGAAATGAGATTTCCTTCCGTTGGATTTGCTTTCCAGGAGACGAAGGCAAGTTGTTTCTGGGCAACAGCCTCACCACAAGATTCCATGTACCATGGACGGGAGGAAGGGTATGACAACTGAAGACGAGATGGGATAAATCTGTGCATGAGAGAGAGCAATTTACTTTGGAAGAATTCCCAGGATGAGTTGATGTCAGAGGTGGTAGTGGTTCCGGTGTTTGGTGACGATTTTCGTTGAAGATAACGAGGTTGGTCTTAAAGTATTTTAATTACAAATTAGAGGTGCATAGGATTGTGAATCAAACAAAGATGGGTGAAACAAACTCCTATTGAACTTTTTCGCAATTTTTTTATGCATTCTTCCACATCCGGAAGATGGCGGCCTCCATTGAGTGATTTGGTTTTTGAAATATTTTTTCAAATGCTCGAATCTCATTGGTTCCGGTGTTTGGTGATGATTTTCGTTGAAGGTAACCAGGCCCGTGTGGGCCGAGGTTGGTCTTAAAGTATTTTAATTACAAATTGGAGGTGCATAAGATGGTGAATCAAACAAAGACGGGTGAAACAAACTCCTATTGAACCTTTTTCAATTTGTTGTGCATACTTCCGCATCCGCAAGATGGCGGCCTCCATTGAGCGATTTGGTGCATCAAAGCTTCGAAATTCTCAAGCCAAGGGATCCAGCATAATCTGTTTTTTCAACATAATACATACGCGTTCATTGACAACACCGGCTTCGCCGGCTATTACACTATTATCGTTAGTTTTGTTATTCGAAACGGCCTTGGAAAAACGCCACGATAAAGCTCTTATTATGGCTATACACCTCAACATGCAACCCCATTGACGGCAATGGCGGGGAAAACCCGCTCAGGTAGAAACCCCCTTGGGGATGGGGGGCAAATTGAATACGCTACAACCTTAATTGTTTAACCCTTAGTCATCCTGTTAAGTTTGGTCGAGATTGGATAAGTAAGGACGGAATGTATTGGCGTCAAAAATTCATTAGACAGACAGACAGACAGACACCAAATGGCATATTTTAGTATGATTTTTCTAATTTTTTTGTGGTGGCCTAAAATCACTTCCCTACACCCAGTAAGGAGTGGGGATGAGGATCATTTAATATCACTTTCCGCATAGCTACAAAGTCTTATGCACTACAGAGCGATTAAAAAAAAAAGAAAGATATCCAAGTTTTTTTTTCTTCAGAAATTTCAAAAAACATTTTGTTTTGCTTAAAACACTCCCCGACACTCACGGATGACCTTCTGAAAGTTTGAGGAAGATCAGTTTGGCCATCTCTGAGAAACATGGTGGCAGACAAACAGAGAGACAAACAAACGTCTCTCTTATGGTATAGTTGTAAGTGTACTATGAGAGTGTATATGATTGATTCGATTATTTCGTTTGTCTCAATATCAAGTGTTATATGAGCTGAAGGAATTTGTCTGTCTGTCTGTCTGTTTGTGAACAGGATACCTCAACAGGTTTTGGACGGATTCGGACAAAATTTGGTAGACAGGTTGGGTGTGTGACAAGGCTGAAGGATCTATGAGCTGAAGGATCTATGAGCAGATTCTCTCTTTTACCGAGGTGGCAAAATATGCATTTTAACCTGATTTGCCTTGCTGATGAAGGCTGACGTCAGACGTATGCAAGACTGCTGCTTAAAACGCTGAGCATGCAGAACGCCCCTTAGGGGTTGTAGTCTTTTGAGAGATCTCTCCTTTTACTCGTGTTTATGCCTCAACTAATGGCGTTTCTTGGAATCTGCGTTTCCTCCGGTCAACTCGCCGAGCACCCCTCCCATCTACGGTTGCGTGGGTCAAGGCAATTGATTACCCAAGTGCCTTACAAATCCACTCGCCTGCTTACTAGGTGTGAAAAGAACAAGCAATAGATCATTCACAGAGATCGCGAAACCGCGCAGGCCTATGCGGACACGTGCGGGGAGATGGCATGCCAATTTATGGGGCGAGATAAAAGCTTACAAACGTACTCCTTCATCCGCGCGCCTTTGTTACTCCGCACCAGTTCAATGCACTCTTGTTATGGGCGATCGATATGGGTACCGCCACCTCGACATTCATTTGCAAAGATCAGCCATTTTGTATAGCACGGCACGCCAATCATTTTTTTTGAAACGGCAGATTAATGTTAAGTTGATATCACCCCCTGTATATATAATCTCATTTTAAAGGATTAATTTGCCCCCAAAACATCCCACTTGCCATCCCCCATGAAGAACTCTCCCTGCGTTCCCATCTGCTCTCCCGGTTAGGCTAATGGCTGGGTGGTTGGTAATTGGCAACGCCAAGCCAGGCCGTCACCAAGGTTACAGAGGTAATTGCAAGACACCAGCTGCTCTTACACTGGCTTGCCCCCTTCTCTCCTGCTCCCCGTGGGTGGGCTGTGATGGAGAGGGGAGGGGGATATAGGGGCTGAGCGCTCTTGGCCTCGCATGGGACATGGGGGCTAACAGGCAGGTGAAGAGGGGCTCGTGCGACGCTTTGCTGTAAATATTATCGAAATTACGTTTTGGGCTAATTGCAACCAACTTTGCCACCTGACAAATCAGCCAAGTGATGTTAACACTTTAAAGATTTGCACTACAGGAATCTTATACAATATATGGGTTCAATCTTTCATTTCGCTTGCCCAACTTGGCTTTAAAATTTGGCCATTTCTGACCTTTCGAGACTCGTACTAGTCACTTAATTTTTTTTAACTATAAACCTAACAAACTAAAGTTCTTTGCTCAGTGTTGTATTGGTAGCATAATGGTTTGAAAGATGGCATGTTAAGCTGGCTGTTCTATCTGCATGGAGTCATCCGCATGACAAAAATCCCTTCTCGTATTTTCTAATGAGTCCACGTCCAATATTAGTTGGATATTCTAATGTTTGGATATAAAATAATATAAGTTGGATATTTATAGTTGATATTTGGATATATCCAATATAAGTTGGATATTCTAATATCAATGTTCTAATGAGTCCATGTCCAACAATTCCAATAACTCCATTTCCAATATAATATTTTCTAGTCCCCATGCTGCATTCTTGCAATGAACTTCCTACTCTTACGGAATGTCTCAAAGAAATATTTTTTTCGGCATTAACTACCAAAACAAGGTGATGAAGCCACTGCTGCCAATGTAACCCAATATGAAGTAGGGTTAGGCAGAGTAACCATGAACCTACCTTTAGAGGCACAGCATCAAAGCGTGGTACTTCGGCTTGGAAGCAGCTGGGCTGGCACTGAAATCCACATTGCAGAGAATTTTGATGTGTATCTGCTTATTGTCATCACGTGTGCCAGCCGAGCACAGAAATGGCATACTGCTATTTGCACGAATAATATACAGTCTTTTTGTCATATATAAGATTTTATTTATTTATTTTATTTTATTTATCTCTTCTCTCTATATTATAAAAGAGTTTTTGTTTGTTTGTCTGCGCAAGCTAATCTCCTGAACGGTGAAAGATAGGAGGAAACCTCTAATACAAAAAATGTCGGGACGGGCCCCAGGAAGGTTTTAGGCGAGGTGGCGAGACCGGTCGACGCCCACCTCGGCCGGGCTGGGCCCATTTCGCAATTAAAAGCTGAGCTCAAATATAGTAGTCAATCGTCTAAGGCTGCGAGTAAAAGCTGAATTATAGTAGTAAATTCATTCAAAAAGAACAAAAAATGTCGGGACGGGCCCCGGGAAGGTTATAGGCTAGGTGGCGAGGCCGGTCGAGGCCATGTCGGCCGAGCTGGGCCCATTTCGCAATTAAAAGCTGAGCTGAATTATAGTAGTCATTCTTCTACGGCAGCGAGTAAAAGCTGAATTATAGTAGTAAATTCATTCAAAAATAACCCGGGCAATGCCGGGTGCTTTCAGCTAGTATTATATATATATTTATTAGATATTTATTATATATCTATCTATAATTCCATTAATCTCTGTGTGTATGTGTGTTTGTATGTGTGTATGTGTGTTTGTATGTGTGTATGTTTGTCTGTGACCGCTGTTTCTCGACAACTACCGGTCCGATATACTTTAAACTTGCCAGGTATATTGCTGGGGACCCGAGGATGTGCCTTTTCAAGGTTTCATATTAATCGGAGAAGTAGTTACCGAGCTATGGCGATTTCTTTACCAAACACTGCAAGCCGTTCGCTTTGGACCAAACCATTGCATGTAAATAGAGGGGGGGGGGGGGTTCTGTGGTCGTTGCGAATGGACCAAACCATTCATGTAAATAGAGGGGGGGGGGGGGTTCTGTGGTCGTTACTGCCACGTGGTTTCAAAGTTTTTTTTTGTTGTTGTTGTTTGCACGCATGTTTTTTTGCACCCACGTACGGGCACGCCCTAGGATGTTTACACACACACACCCCTACACAAATTTTTTTTTTTTTTTTTTTTGGCAAGGAACGGGCACCCACGTACGGGCACGTCCTAGCTTATATATAGTACGGGCATGCCCTAGTTTATTTAAAGATCATATTTGTTTATTTTATTTCATTGAGTAAATCTTTATTTTGAAAATGGATAGAAAAAAGTGAAATTATCTTTAAAAAATGTCTGTATTCTTGGAATCCTGTATACAAGTCTTGTTGTCATACCATGAGGTCAATTGGTAGTTGAGTAGGGAACAGTCATGATAGCGAGGTCACTGGACTGGCAGGCCTTAGGATGTGGGTCCAATTCCAGCTAAAGGCAGCAGTATTAAGGATTTTGATTATCAGCTTCAGGAAGTTGAATTATCTTCAGGTGAATTGACACGTCACGACTGCATTGTTTGAAAAACCCAGCAGACTCATTAACGATCGTCAAGGTGGAATAATCTGTCTGCCCCACCTGGTCTGACGCATGAGTGACGCTAGCCCACACATTGTAGTTATCTCTTCCCTTGTCCGACTCTTATTTATTTTCCTTGTTATAGGCGGTCAATCTGATTGTCTACAAATCCTACGCCCCTCCTGTATTTAAACATATAAAGTTGATACAAGTTTACTGTTTAAATGTACATATTTGCAAATGGAGACTGAAGACATCACACAGGTAATGTGCAAAGATGCGTTTTGTCATTTGCATAATAATTTATTTAACATAGGATTTTTAAATACAAGTAGCAAGGCTGCCCTGGTGGTGGCTTAATGATTAAGGTGGTTTGCTTCCATTATCAGGGTCCTGAATTAATACCCCAGCCGAGCCAAAATAACACCAGACGGGTCGTCTCAGCCTGTCATCCTTTCGATGTCAGCAAAGTGAGTACCAGCTTGCTCGGAGTAAAGAGATCAACAACTGTTGATCCAGGGCTGGCAGTGGCACGTCCCCTTCCTACCCGACTGGTAGAAAACAGTGAAGGAAGGAGCCTTCAGGTCTTGTCGACTTTGGTCGACACCTTACCATACCTTATCGAGGCTCCTGGAAGAGTTTATAGCTGTTTTTAGTCTTTTAAAAGAAGTTGAAAAGCAGCAAGTGATGGTAACTTTTAATGACAATAACGCATAAACCGTACAGCTGCAATGCTGCATATTAACAATGGAAAATAAAACTCTGTTGTACAGATTGCCAAAAACATTTCCAGGAATAATATTAGAAATAAATGGGGAAAAATTCTGAAAATAGAAGATCAAAAATAAAGAGCAATAGGAAGCACAACCAGGAAGGAATAAAATGGATGCCTTTTGTTTGCCCTGATCATGAAATTGTATGTCTTTAACATGACGAAATATTAGACAAATCAACACAATGGAATGTATTTGAACATGAGATTATAGTATCATAAGTGATCTCCTTTATCTTCATTTTTGAAATTAGTCATTTTTAAAATGGTGAATTATTTTTAAGGAACAGCGTTTGTCTGTCGATATGCCCCAACAAACGTACACCAATCAGAGCTGAGAATCTGGTCACATGACAGGGGGACAGCGTTTAGGAACCATCATAGTGCATATTTTACTGAAAGAAAATATAATAACCTTCTGTGGAACGTTTTGGGGTCCCAGCGGGTGTCGTAAGGTAGGTAGGAGGTTCCAGAAAATCCTCAATACAATTATGATTTTGAAATGCGATCGACATGGACCTTGCTCCCGAATCCATAAGTGAACAGGTGATAACGGTTTGCTGGTTTGATAATATCTCAATACAATCGTGATTTAACATTGTATTTTGATATATTAACACAATGGTATTAATTTGTAATTGGAATGATGAATGATGATATTTGGAATGAAAATATATCGATATTGAATTTAAAGCAGAATGAGGAAATGACGTAAGGGTTTCCATCCGTGACATTTGCGGATTCCCCATTTGCAGTTTCCCCATTGACTGGATACAGCAACATTCAGACAGGGTACTTTTTTGTCCAAGTCCTTCACGAACCTGCTGTCAATGTCTGACATTCGACTGAATGTGGCACAGAAATGTGGAATATATTGAAAACAATTTAATCCCTACATTCTTTTCTAAATGCTAACTGGTATCCACACCCAGGTTATACTATCCTCTTAAACTAAAATTTGATACTTTCGTTGAAGAGGACAACTAAAGTACATTGTTACTAAAAGGACCCCCTCCCTAGTGTAGCGACCAGGGGGGTTATGTTATTATCTTTACTCAAACGTGAAATTCCAAATACCTCTCCCAAATACCTCTTCCAAATACCTCTCCCAAATACCTCTCCCAAATACCTCTCCCAAATACCTCTCCCAAATACCTCTCCCAAATACCTCTCCCAAATACCTCTCTCAAATACCTCTCCCTGCGTAATTCAAAACACCTCACTGCACTTGAAAATGTGTGGACAGGAACACTGCACTGTAAAGGGTGGGGACTTGTAATACACCCTCCCACCTGGTGCAGCGATACACGATACACATTTACATAGAGAATTTGCGTTCCTCTCCACCCACCATCCTCAATACCACCGGCAAAGATAAAAACACCCATATGCACTAAATGGGGTTATGCTGATCCGATGTCGCAAGTTTTAATGTAATTGGCCCACAATTGTAGAAGTAGCGTAACAAACAAACACACAAACACACACTGGTCCATTAATTATAGTAAGGATTATGCTTCTTCATGTAATCTCAGAGCTAGGCTGAGCTTTTCCAGTTATATATATATATATATATATATATATATATATATATATATATATATATATATATATATATATATATATATATATATATATATATATATATATATATATATATGTATGTATGTATGTATGTATGTATATACTAGGATTATTGTAAACACAGACTGTAAAAGTCACTCGTGTGTTGGTCTTTTAGTGTATGAATGTCATGCTGGTCATATTTCTAAGAAACAGATTATTATTATTTTTGTTATATCTGGTTACAATATTCGCATGCAGGGCGTTGTATCACAAAGCTCACCGTCCTTTGGTTGAACGCTATGCTGGGCGTCCCTGCATCTGTTCACATTAGTTGACAGACATTAAAGATCCAACATTGTCTTTGGTGAAGAGTAGGCGAGTTATCGACGGCAATCTGAACAAATTACAAATTCCTGCCAAAATCAGATGCAGTTGAACGTCAGGCCTGGCCAGCCGGTTCGTGAAAGACTTGGGCCAAAAACGTTCCCCAGCCGACCCCACAAGAAGGTGGGAGTAATCGGAGCCATTAAACAAGTAGTAGTGGATATCTGGTTATCATCGTGACTCATGTCTTCATGTGTGTGCAAAACCAGAATGTTTGTAGCATTGTGTGAAAACTGTCTCTTGATGAGGAAGTGGTGAGAAAGAAGAGGCAGAGAGAGAGACTGATGTTGTAATAAGATGTATCTGCAATAATTAAGCTCAAGATCTGAATTTTAATCTCAAAGGACCGCTGTGTAATTTGAACCTTTTCTAATAAATAACTAATAATAATATAAATAACTAAAATAAAAATTTATAAATTATATAATTTACCAAAAAATTATATATATATATTTATATATTATTATAAATATTATTATTATTTATTATACTAGGGCATTGCCCGTACTATATCTATATCTAAAATTATATCCCCCCCCCTCTATTTACATGAAATGGTTTGGTCCAAAGCGAACGGCTTCCGGAGTTTGGTAAAGAAATCGCCATCGCGTGCACAAACGCGCAGGAAAGCGAATGAATCGCAAAATCGTTTTTATTAGTTTTAAAACATAGTTTAACGCCAACATAGTTTGCAAACGTGAAATAAATGAATACGCTCTCAAATGTGCCATCCGAGGCAGAGTGTGTCCGCCACGTTCGGCACACGCGCTAGTTCGCTGCTCTCTGATTGGTTGAATCGTTTTTTGGACATAGCTCGGTAAGTAATTGTCCGATTAATATGAAACCTTGAAAAGGCACATCCTCGGGTCCCCAGCAATATACCTGGCAAGTTAAAAGTATATCGGACCCGTGGTTGTCGAGAAACAGCGGTCACAGACAAACAGACGTACAAACGTACAGAGATTACTGGAATTATAGATAGATACATATATATATATATATTATAAATAGTTATAAAAAGTTATTTAAATAATAATAATAAGAAGAAATAACGGAAATAATGTCAGGTCTACAATAGTGGAAAAGCGATTTTAAGATTCCTTTGAACGGTTTGCAATGAACCTAAAATAGGAATAGTCTGTCACTTTGTGTCATGGAGACAAAATCACCAAAATGGTTTATTTATTTATTTAGCGAATCCATATCGCACCGGGATTCAATCATCAATTCGAGCCGGTGGTTGTAACATTACCAACGCACTACGCCGTTTATGTAGTGATCCTGCACGTTAAGGACAGGAAATTGGAATTTAGCCAGGACGCTGGCACGCAATGGCCTACTATTTGTCAAGGGCACTGTGAGATCTTATATCCTCCACACTCCGGCCAATGTTGGCAGATGGGACCCCAGCTTGATGTCCCATCTGACCGGCAGGTGTGTTCCTTGATGTAACCCTCTGCCTGCAAAGCGCTAGGGTGACCATTTGTAGTTGGGTCAGGAATCAAACCCAGAGTCGACAGCACAAGGGTGCATGTGCTACCTCTGAACTATCCTGCCAGCAAACATAGATCACTGAAGTCTTAGTGGGCAATAGTTGATCTCACTGGATCTCAACCAATTTAGATAATTTAAGGCTGGAGCTCGGAATTGGGTTTGCGGTACCCACCAACAACAATACTATTTGAAAGATACAGTAGGGTCATTAAAGTTAATTAGAAAAAGCTTATGGACAAGATACTGGACTTAATGTGTCTTTCAAAGGTCGGACTGTTGGATAAATCTGATGTTTTGTATGTACAACACCACAGAAGCAGTTTATAAACATTCCAATTTTATAAGGAGGCAAACTCAGAGCTAGAGAGTCCAACAGCAAGCAAATGAGCTCCTCGACTGCTCCAGGTGGAATGGATATGGATGGTGATTGAAATTAGTATATACGTCACGGTTACCTTGTTATGGGATGTAATGTGCAAGTTCTGTTCAAAGGTAGGAATAATTGACATAGCAAGAGGAAGCACGAATATAGAGGTAAGTGTGAGCATCGGCAGAAAGTTGGGGAGATTATACAAAAGGAAATTAAATATTGAGGAATGACAAAAATTGAATGAATGAATGATGAATGAATGAATTTATAATGTTCTTTTCATGTAAACATCACAAAGCCCTGTAAATAATAAGATACTGTATTTGTTTTTATTTTGGAGTATTGTAGAAGTATTTTACATCTTCTGATCTGCATTACCTGTTCCTACCTTTCTTTATATCATTCTTTGTCTTCTTTTTCGTTTTTATTGTCCAAGCGGATGCTTGTATTTGCAAACAGACCTGGCTGGGGTGTGTTCACTTACCAAGTTTCTTGTAGAGCGCTCGCCAAAACCATGGACACACCCCTGAAGATTGTTGAGTGGTTGTTGAAGTAAGCATTATACTGTTGTGGCCTTTTGTATACAATCATGCAAATCTTGATTCCTATCCGAAGGTCTGTCCAAATGTTGATTTGTCCCTCGTCTTCAGCCATGTACCGTGTAAGGCAAGAGAAGGGTTGTGAAACAGGGAGGGAACTAGAATAGCACTTGGTCGAGTGCATACCTCCACCAGACTGAACCATTTACGTTTGGTATCCCAATGATGGGGCCAGATCTGGATTCGGACCTGAACCAAAATCCATTTGACTTGTTCTTGTCACCTAACCAACTCAACTATCTAGTTTTATCATAAGTCGTCCATAACTTTTTGACATATCATACTAAATATCAGTTTTAGCCCTATCACTCAATGGTGAAGAATCACTTCAAAATTTATCGGATCTGGATCCATATTCAAATATTCACCAAAATTGAATCAATTCTTTCTTGTCACATACGCTACCTGTCCACAAAGTTTCGGCTGGATCTGTTCTCAACTTTATGAGATATCCAGCTATATATCGTGTTTGACCCTATCCCATCCCTATTTGACCCAGCCCTGGTGTTGGGCTAGCGGCTAGGGTGCCAGCTTAGGATATAAACCAAGGATCCTGGGTTCGAATCCCGGTCGATCGCTGAATTAACGCCAGGGGGGTTGACTCAGCCTGTCATCCTTCTGAGGTCGGCAAATTGAGTACCAGTTCACTGGTAATTCCCTGTGTGTCGTAAAAGGCGACAAAAAGGGTTGGCGGCAGGAAGGGCATCCGGCCGTAAAACATTGCTTCAAAAAGGGGACCAAAAAAAAACAACAACAACCACAGTCCCTGAAAAAGGCCAACCCCCGCTTGCGGGGAAAAATGGCCTCTAAAGGTGTTGTTTTTTTCTCAATGCTGAAGAATCACTTTATAAGATTCTCGGATCCGGATTCGGACATTCACCAAAATCTAATTATTTCAGCCTTGTCACACACCCAACCTGTCTACCAAATTTTGTCCGAAATCCGTCCAAAACCTTTTGAGGTATCCTGTTCACAAACAGACAGACAGGCGTGAAAACATAAACTCCATCCCCCTTCAGTGGTGGAGGTAATAAGAAGGATCTTTGAGGTGGGGAGTCGAGAGAAAAGCTGAAGCAGTGAGGGTTCAAAGGGGAATATATGAGGTAAGGGGGAGAGAAGGAGGAGAGGGATCGGCAAAATTCGGTCATTTTTGCATACGTAATATATAGATTAGCCCCTTTTCTCATCCCTGTGTGTGTGTGTTTTTTGTTCTTTTTTAACATTGATTCTCTAATCCTCCAGCATTCATAAATGTTGAATGTTTTAATGTTGATTTTACTTGGAATTAATAAAGCAATGAAATGCCATTATTGAAGGGCCATGTTGAAGGCTTGCATTGCTTTTGGAATAATGACATCAATGTAAAAATCGTCACCTTTACGACCAAAATCTCCATTCCGAGGACATAGAAGAGGATAATAAAAGCTATCATTGACATCGGTTTCATGAGCCACTGACATTTTGTCGCTTTTGCATAGTGATGAACACACCATGCTCATTCAATCTTTATTCTAGGGTGATAAAATACTCTCCAATGTTCTGCTTGTTTGTCGGGTTTTGGAATTGATTCCTGGAGGAATCAGATCTCACCAAAGCTGGTGCAGTCCGAGCTGGAAAAGCAGCATTGCATAGATTAGAGTATGTGTCACACCCTCCAGAACTGGTCATTAGGCCAGCTGTACCCAACTCCAATGTGGGTGCAGTTAAAGGTTCTCTACATTTGCGTGGACGTTTGAGTGGACACCCTGGTAAAAAAAAAATAATGAGAAGTTCCTGTGTGATTGAGTTACCTTTGCTAGTCTATAACAGCTCTGGCAGACCAATGAGGCTCTCGTTGCAAGATCAGGTGAAATATTGTTTTAGTTGTGTACCCCAGACAATAAATTTATTCAGTCGTAGAATTGATATATCATAGTTTACTCCATCAGGTGTCCAATTCCACTTTTGGAGTGCCGTATTCAACATTGAGTTGGCGATAGCATAAACATTTATCAAAGAACACGTTTATCTGTTCATTAGCTATTTATATTTTTACCTCCACCACCGAAGGTGGATGTGTATGTGACAATTTGGCAGAGAGGTAGTGTATATGACAAGGAGGAAACAACTAAATGTTGGTGAAGATCCGGATTCGGATCCGGCGAGTAGAATTTTTAAGTGATTCTTCACCTTTGGGAGATACGGCCAAAAACGATACATGGCAGGATATCTCAAAAAGTTGTGTACGGATTCGGGCGAAACTTGGTGGACCAGTTGGGTGTGTGGCAAGACCGAATTGATTCGATTTTGGTGAAGATCTGAACATGGATTCAGATACGAGAATTATTTAATTTTTCAAGTGATTCTTCACCCTTGAGAGATCAGGCGAAAAGCAATAAATAACATGATATTAAAAAAAGTTATGGACGAGTTATGACTAAACTTGGTGGTCGAGTTGGTTATGTGAGAAGAACAAGCTGATTCGATTTTGGTTCAGGTCCGAATCCAGAACCAGCCTATCAGTGGGATACAAAACGTGCACTGTTTAGCCGGGCGGAGGTATGCTTTCTACCGAGTGCCGTTCTTGTTACATATTGTTGTTGGACATTTAAGCTGTTGTGATATGTATTCATGTTGGATATTTGCGGTGTTGTGATATGTATTTATGTTGGATATTTGCGGTGTTGTGATATGTATTCATGTTGGATATTCAAGGTGTTGTGATATGTATTCATGTTGGATATTTGCGGTGTTGTGATATGTATTCATGTTGGATATTTAAGGTGTTGTGATATGTATTCATGTTGGATATTTAAGGTGTTGTGATATGTCTTAATGTTGGATATTTAAGGTTTTGTGATATGTATTAATGTTGGATATTTGAGGTGTTGTGATATGTATTCATGTTGGATATTTAAGGTGTTGTGATATGTATTCATGTTGGATATTTGCAGTGTTGTGATATGTATTCATGTTGGATATTTAAGGTGTTGTGATATGTATTAATGTTGGATATTTAAGGTGTTGTGATATGTATTCATGTTGGATATTTAAGGTGTTGTGATATGTATTCATGTTGGATATTTAAGGTTTTGTGATATGTATTCATGTTGGATATTTAAGGTGTTGTGATATGTATTCATGTTGGATATTTATGGTGTTGTGATATGTATTAATGTTGGATATTTAAGGTGTTGTGATATGTATTCATGTTGGATATTTAAGGTGTTGTGATATGTATTCATGTTGGATATTTATGGTGTTGTGATATGTATTCATGTTGGATATTTAAGGTGTTGTGATATGTATTCATGTTGGATATTTATGGTGTTGTGATATGTATTCATGTTGGATATTTGAGGTGTTGTGATATGTATTAATGTTGGATATTTAAGGTGTTGTGATATGTATTAATGTTGGATATTTAAGGTGTTGTGATATGTATTCATGTTGGATATTTATGGTGTTGTGATATGTATTCATGTTGGATATTTATGGTGTTGTGATATGTATTCATGTTGGATATTTAAGGTGTTGTGATATGTATTCATGTTGGATATTTATGGTGTTGTGATATGTATTCATGTTGGATATTTGAGGTGTTGTGATATGTATTAATGTTGGATATTTAAGGTGTTGTGATATGTATTAATGTTGGATATTTAAGGTGTTGTGATATATATTAATGTTGGATATTTAAGGTGTTGTGATATGTATTAATGTTGGATATTTAAGGTGTTGTGATATGTATTCATGTTGGATATTTAAGGTGTTGTGATATGTATTCATGTTGGATATTTAAGGTGTTGTGATATGTATTCATGTTGGATATTTATGGTGTTGTGATACGTATTAATGTTGGACATTTAAGGTGTTGTGATATGTATTAATGTTGGATATTTAAGGTGTTGTGATATGTATTCATGTTGGATATTTAAGGTGTTGTGATATGTATTCATGTTGGATATTTAAGGTGTTGTGATATGTATTCATGTTGGATATTTAAGGTGTTGTGATATGTATTCATGTTGGATATTTAAGGTGTTGTGATATGTATTAATGTTGGATATTTAAGGTGTTGTGATATGTATTCATGTTGGATATTTAAGGTGTTGTGATATGTATTCATGTTGGATATTTGTGGTGTTGTGTTATGTATTCATGTTGGATATTTAAGGTGTTGTGATATGTATTAATGTTGGATATTTAAGGTGTTGTGATATGTATTCATGTTGGATATTTAAGGTGTTGTGATATGTATTCATGTTGGATATTTAAGGTGTTGTGATATGTATTCATGTTGGATATTTATGGTGTTGTGATACGTATTAATGTTGGACATTTAAGGTGTTGTAATATGTATTAATGTTGGATATTTAAGGTGTTGTGATATGTATTCATGTTGGATATTTAAGGTGTTGTGATATGTATTCATGTTGGATATTTAAGGTGTTGTGATATGTATTCATGTTGGATATTTAAGGTGTTGTGATATGTATTCATGTTGGATATTTAAGGTGTTGTGATATGTATTCATGTTTGATATTTAAGGTGTTGTGATATGTATTCATGTTGGATATTTGCGGGGTTGTGATATGTATTCATGTTGGATATTTAAGGTGTTGTGATATGTATTCATGTTCGATATTTGAGGTGATGTGATATGTATTCATGTTGGATATTTAAGGTGTTGTGATATGTATTAATGTTGGATATTTGAGGTGTTGTGATATGTATTCATGTTGGATATTTAAGGTGTTGTGATGTGTATTCATGTTGGATATTTAAGGTGTTGTGATATGTATTAATGTTGGATATTTAAGGTGTTGTGATATGTATTCATGTTGGATATTTTAGGTGTTGTGATATATATTAATGTTGGATATTTAAGGTGTTGTGATATGTCTTCATGTTGGATATTTAAGGTGTTGTGATATGTATTAATGTTGGATATTAAGGTGTTGTGATATGCATTCATGTTGGATATTTAAAATGTTGTGATATGTATAAATGTTGGATATTTAAGGTGTTGTGATATGTATTCATGTTGGATATTTAAGGTTTTGTGATATGTATTCATGTTGGATATTTAAGATGTTGTGATATGTATTCATGTTGGATATTTAAGGTGTTGTGATATGTATTCATGTTGGATATTTAAGGTGTTGTGATATGTATTCATTTTGGATATTTAAGGTTTTGTGATATGTATTCATGTTGGATATTTAAGGTGTTGTGATATGTATTAATGTTGGATATTTAAGGTGTTGTGATATGTATTAATGTTGGATATTTAAGGTGTTGTGATATGTATATATGTTGGATATTTAAGGTGTTGTGATATGTATTCATGTTGGATATTTAAGGTTTTGTGATATGGATTCATGTTGGATATTTAAGGTGTTGTGATATGTATTAATGTTGGATATTTAAGGTGTTGTGATATGTATTCATGTTGGATATTTAAGGTGTTGTGATATGTATTCATGTTGGATATTTAAGGTGTTGTGATATGTATTCATGTTGGATATTTGCGGTTCAGGTTCACTTGTTGCGATAATGCGGATATCGTATGTAAGTAAAGTTTTGTTGAAATTTGAACGAGATTCCAATTTTTTTTGGTAATTTCTGATTGATTACTGGGAAATGGGGAAGACGGAAAATTCAGGTCACAGTTTGTGCCTAATTTTCCATGTTGTTTTAACATCAGTACGACAATGGATTGTGAATAACATTTTGTTCTGAGACTTTGATAAAATCGACTGAAAGTTAAAGTTTCATCAAAAGGCCACAGTCTACACCTAGACTCCAGTAAGGTCATGATGGTGGAGTCAAGTCAATATCCAAGAAACACAGGATATATTGAACGAACCATTTCCCTCGTGAGATGTCCCGTAATGTCTCGAAAAGCAGTCACCATGGGGTGCATCATTTCTCAATACGTCGTTACAGTTGTCTGCACTAATTCAGGGATACAAAAACACTGCGTATACGGTATTATCAGTATCTCCTAAAGCTCTCGTTTTGGACGTTCTAATATTTGACACATTTACAAGAATCTAATATTCAGACTACTTCCCAACCATATACGTCTCGTATTTTGTCGATTCACAATTCCTGGATGGATGATAGAGAAAGGCCTGCAGGCATCGAGATGGTATGTCAACAAATAAAACCGTAGGACTTTTCAAATACAATTTATCTCCAGCCTCCACAATTCATCTCGAGCCTCTACAGTATTCCTTTAGGTGATGTGAACTCTCCACATGATATCAGAAACAGAAATTCTACTCATCCCAGAAATGTCCCATGGGGGTTCACATGAAGTTTTCCACCATAACACAGAAATCTGTCATTGAGCCATTGCTGTTTTTCTTTTCTCATGTTTTATGCTCGAACTGTCTTACAAATGCCGCTCTGTAAATGGAAACCTGTCGTGTATCGGTATCACCAATAGTCAGGAAGGTGTTGTGAAAAGAGTTGAGCTTAATCACTTGGACAATAGATTTCAACCTGCTTGTCTTGGATGAACCATAGGTTTGGTGTGCCATGTGCCAGAAGTAGTTTGTGGGAGTTGGTGTCCAGATGAGATTGTTGAGTCATTAGCGGTATCTTGAACAAATGATGTATTCCTGCTGAAAACACCTTCATTTGATGTCAGGCCTGACAAGCCGGTTTGTAAAAAGACTTGGGCCAAACGTTCACTACGGCTGACCCCACAAGAAGATGGGATTAATTCTGGCCAGTAAAGTTGTAGTAATAGTAGTAGTAGTAATTATCTTCGAGGATAATCTAACAGGATCTTTGAATTGACGTTTGCCATGCCTCATGATGGGAAAACGATATTTACAGGATGTTATTCCATACCAGTGTTGAGCTACAGTGGGATGTACCCGTGGTCAATTAATGTTATCATCCCACACTCTGAGTCTACGTCTCAACCTCTTCAACATCCCCGAATGGGCTGAATTTTTTGAATTTTGGCGTTTACTCGGAATAATAGGAAATAACCTTTCTGATATTGCCTGATCACATGAATACCAGAGAGAAGTCTTTGTATTAAGTCCATGAGATCAACAGGATGTTGATCGAGGTATGCTAACTGCATTGGTAACCAAGGAGAAGCTGACGTTTCGGACGTTCAGCCTTCATCAGTCTCTTTTTGCTCCAATGAAGGATTAACAGCTGGAACGTCAACTTCTCCTTGCTTCCCACAACAGTCAGGATACCTCAATCAAAATCCTATTGATTTCATCCATTGTTCTACAAGTCCTCCGATGCAGGTCAATACCAGTCTTCCCCTGTTCTTCATTCTACATTATGTATTGCTAAATGCTGCATAGAGGCTATTTGGACTGCTTTTGAAAGTAATCCACTTTTAATATTGGAGAAAAATGACTGATAATCAAGTGATTTGGCAAAAAATGCCAAATAACATTCTGTAGAGATCACAATGCGAACAACGCAACATCACCAACTCAAAATGGTATTTTGTTGTACCTGAGGAAGGCTGTCCTGCAGTTAAAACACAGAGCCTTTGCCTCTTTGACAAAATCTGTTTGAGCTTATGGTTATTCTTTAATTATATTTCAAAGTATTATGAAAGAAAAAAAAAAAGGTACTTTTTTCGGACCCCTGGATTGATTGTTCACTATGAGTACTGTTTGCTTGCCCTTAGGTCGTGTTTTATGATTTCAAGATGCATTCCACGATTTTAAAAGGCATTTCACCATTATGACACGAATATGCCTTTTAGTATTTACAACTACTGATATTGATACTTTTAACTTTTGGGACAGTTGTCAGTGATTTAATTTATCCAGGTTAAATGATGTTTCCAAGTGCATGAATATGTTTTTCTTGTATAAAATTCCTTTTCCTTGTATGAATTGATTATGAGATCAAATTCCAGTATGCTAACCCCTGGGAACAACCCAGTGTCCCATAAACTAAATATACCTCATATCACCAAAACTTTGTGGGGTGATCCGTCAATGCATGATGTTACATTTAAACAAATCAATTATCAAAACTGTTTTGCTTCTTTACAAACTCTTTTTTTTCTCTACTTGTCCTTTCAACCAAAAAGTTTAATTTTCGACAAAACAAATTACTTATTTTATTTTTTTAACTTCGGAAGGTGTTCAAAAGGGTCTTGGAACAAGATGCTCAAAATAGTCTTACATATATATAGTCTTACAAAAACTTACATACATACATATATCATATAGTCGCCCCTTCCAGGGTTAAGACCCCTTGGTGACGGATGACCGAAACGAGCTTTAACCCCGAGGCGCATTTCAAACTTGGCGCGATTATCTTTTCTCGCGCTTGGGAGAGGCCCGAAGCCTTATCTGATCGGACGGCCGACCGACTCGGGGGTTTTTAATACTCGACCCACAAACACAAATACAGGACAAGCAAAATCTACAATACAAGAATGAAATGCAAAAAACATAGGGGCAATACCCCTGGCGCTCACCTGGTAGAATAAACAATATATTGCACCGACTAAGGGTATTTTAAACCAATTTCAATGGTTGCTCGAAGACAGGCAGCATGTAGAATCATACTAACATAATCATAAGACTTTAAACAAACAAAGAAAAAAATACCTATTTTGGGGGGCAACACCCCCTCCCCCAACCCCATATACCTCCGAAGACCCAAATTTTTCTCATGCCTTGATGGTACATCATGGGTGATGAAGGTTTTGGTGAAGTTTCATCGAAGTTGCATGTGTAGTTTCTGAGAAGAAAGCAAATACCTATTTTGGGGGGCAACCCACTGTAGACCTCTAAGTCTAAAGGGACAGATTTTTTTAATGCCGTGAACATACTTTGTTACATCATGGGTGGTGAAGGTTGTGGTCAAGTTTCATCGAAATTGTGTGTGTAGTTTATGAGGAGAAAGCAAATACCTATTTTGGGAGGCAACCCCCCCCCCCCCCGTATTTCCCCAAAGGGGCAGATTTTTTTGAATGCTGTGAGCAAACTTTGGCGCATGATGTTGTCAATGGCTTTGGCAATGGCTTTGGTGCAAACTATTTTTGGGGGTCAAACCTGGACCCACTTTGAGCCCCCGTAGACCCTCTTAGACTTTGATTTTCCTAGTGCCATGAACAAACTTCGGTACAACACGGGTGATGAAGGTTGTGGTCAAGTTTCATCGAAATAGTGTATGTAGTTTATGAGAAGAAAGCAAATTAATGCCGTGAACAAACTTTAGTCACAACACAACAAATATCGTTTGTGCCAAATTTGGTCGCAATCTCATCAGCGGTTTCGGAAAAGAAGTTTCAAGTGTCAAGCCAACCGCAGCCCACCAACAATATATATATTTATATATATATATATATATATATATATATATATATATATATATATATATATATATATATATATATATATATATATATATATATATATATATATATATATATATAATGTATATATATATATACACCTATACACCTATATACATCTGTTCAGTGTCTGTCTTGTCTTGTCATTGAACTACTTCCTCAAACTTCTGTAAAATCGTACCAACCTTCTGGTATGCACCTACAGTATCTCTCTCTCACGTGTGTATGTCCGAACGGTATTTTTTTTTTTTCAGAAAAAATTTTTTTTTTTTAAACTTCAATCTTCAACTTCAAATGTTTATAAAATATAATATCATGTATATTACAAATACATTTGTGCAAAATAATTATTTGTATTATGATTGGTGTAAACCATCGAAAAACAGCAACTCAGGTGTACAACTTGTAATGTGCGAGGTTGTAAAAAACGGGGGGGGTGCTTAACTTAATTCTTTGTGTATATATATACACAAAGAATTAAGTTAAGCACCCCTACACAACGAATTAAGGTAAGCACCCCCTAATATATATTCTTTGTGTATATGTATACATTGGCATATATTCTAAGGTATGTGAGATCAAATAATGATTGGTATGACATTAGCAATTATCCATTGATGAAATTGAGTGATCAAAGTGAAAAAAAGTGATTGGTTGAGTCAGTGATCCGATCACGTGGGTCCTACACACGTTATTGACGCAAAGATCGCTAGAGGTCTTCTCAGAACAATGACTGTACGTTAGAAAACATAAACGTCATCCACACTGTCCGTGATGGACCTATAGCTCCATACTTAAATTGAGGTGAAAATATGCCTAAAATTCCCAAAAAATTTCACCTTAAATTATTCAGAATAAAATATTGAAAACGGCATGATTGTTATGTTTTTATGTGACCATAATATCACTTCTCCAGAAAATATTGCAATATCATGGGTATATTACACCGTTTTGACGACAACAAACTTGTAATGTGCGAGGTTGTAAAAAAACGGGGTGGGGTGCTTAACTTAATTCTTTGTGTATATATATCGACATAACTGGGCAGTGTCTCTGTTGTCACTGAACTACTTCCTCCAACTTTCGTTTCCATGGTTGTGAAGTGTTTTTAATAAAGTGGTGGTGAGGTGTTTTGAATTATGTGGTCGTGAGGTGTTTTGAATTACGTGGTGGTGAGGTGTTTTGAATTACATAGTGGTGAGGTTTTGAATTACTTGGTGGTGAGATGTTTTGAATTATGAGGTGGTGAGGTGTTTTGAATTATGTGGCTGTGAGGTGTTTTTCATTACGTGGGGGTGAGGTGTTTTGAATTACGTGGTGATGAGGTGTTTTTAATTACGTAGTGGTGAGGTGTTTTTAATTACTCGGTGGTGAGCTGTTTTGAATGACATGGTGGTGAGGTGTTTTGAATTACATGGTGGTGAGATGTTTTTAATTACTTGGTGGTGAGGTGTTTTGAATTACATGGTGGTGAGGTGTTTTTAATTACTCGGTGGTGAGCTGTTTTTAATTACTTGGTGGTGAGGTGTTTTGAATTACATGGTGGTGAGGTGTTTTTAATTACTTGGTGGTGAGGTGTTTTTAATTTAGTGGTGGTGCGGTGTAATCGTCCCAAACTTCAATTCTGCACCGACCTCTCCCGTATGTATGTGCTAAGGGGTTCTTTTTTAATTTTTATTAATTTTTTCAACCTAAATCTTCAACCTGAATTGCTTATAAAAATCTAATATCACAAACACTCCAAATAAATTTGTGCAAAATAATTTTGTATTTTGATTGGTGTAAATCATGACACCACAGCAACTCAGATACAGTCATTATCCTCAGCTAAAACAAGACTGTTCCTCTGTAATGACGCGTGGTGAGGCAGGCGTAGTGAGCCGAGCCAAGCTAAAAAAAAAAAATATATATATATATACAGCCTTGGCATTTAATATGGAATATTTTCTTTTTCTTGACTTTGGTTTACTTTCTTAACTCAGTATATCAATCTGGTGAGTTTGTTTTACACTTTGGTGATTTATTTGTTAAAAGAACCATGTCACTGATTGTCTGTCGCAGCAAGAAGTCAACAACAGGATTATATCACAGGTGGCGTGGCAAAATGTACGGACAGGTGCATTTGATGATTGGCTTCACAGTCGGGTATACAAGGTTTGTTGCATTCTGTATTAGTGGAACACAACTGCTGCACGTCTCCAAAAGTTATTGCCGCTTCCTCTGGAGATGGTCCGTCAACTTGACAATGCTGTTTGTCATGGAGTGGTGGCTTTACGAAATTATGGCATGAAACAGCGTGCTATTGCTCGGCAGTATGGCATCACTCAAGGTCAGGTGTCAAAGATCCTAAAACGAAATGCTCAGAGGGGTGTCCCTACTCCAATACCGAGGCCAGGATGTCCCCGCAGAACCAGAAGGAGGGATGATCGCCAGCTGTACCGATTAGTTCGCAATGGCCGTACCAAGTCAGCTAATCGGCTTCGGGCCGAGTGGCAGCAACTGACAAATGTGCCTGTATCCAGAAGGCTAGTCAACCAACGACTGGTTCAAGCAGGCTATCGTGCCAGGCATCCCCTGAGAAAGCCACACCAGACCAGACAACACCGGCAGCGCCGATTGCAGTGGGCCAGAGAGCACCATCAATGGCAGCCAGGACACTGGAATCACGTGATCTTCCATGATGAGTCTATATTTCTGGTCTATCGTCAAGATGGCCGCATCCGAGTGCGCAGACAAGTGCATGAAGCCTACAACAAAGATTGTATAGTGCCAAGAGTCCAAGCTGGAGGTGGTGGGGTGACCGTTTGGGCTGCTTTTCATGCAGGGGGCAAAACTGACCTGGTTGTTCTGAATGGAAACCTGAACCAGTTCAAGTACAGGGGCATTCTGGAAGAAACATTGCTTCCATTTTCTCGTGTAGCCTTTCGAGGAAACTTTGTCTTCCAAGATGACAATGCACGGCCTCATCATGCTCGCATGATCCAACACTTTCTTGCTGACCGTGGTGTAGAGCATATGGAGTGGCCTGCCATGTCCCCGGATATGAATCCGATAGAGAACTTGTGGGCAGAATGAACGCGTCAAATCGACCACTTGGACCAGCAGCCGACCTCTGTGCGTGAATTGCAGCAGGCTATTGTCACTGCATGGCAAGCGATTCCTGTCCAAACCTTGGCAAATCTCGTGAACAGCATGCCTCAACGTGTACGTGGTCTCCTGAATGCTCGTGGGCGTTACACGAAGTACTGAACTGTAATTTTACTGTTGGTAATCCCAGTCATAATTTCACTTTTATTTTTGTTAAAAATTTTTTTGCCTAATGTGCAAAATAAAGAGATACTTCTGGAAAACGTACAGAAGTTTAACACAGTACTGTACATGAATTGAGTTCGATATCAGTTTACATCACTTTCAAGGATCAATTTATTTGTTTCGAAATGTCAAATGTGGTTTTTGTTTCTTTTAAAGGTCACATTAACAAAATCTAGAATAATTTCAACATAATTCCAATGAACTTTTCGTTCTAAGACATCTTGAAAAGTAAGTTCACCCCTACAAAAAAAATATTCCATATTAAATGCCAAGTCTGTATATACATACAGACTTGGCATTTAATATGGAATTTTTTTTGGTGGGGGTGAACTTACTTTTCAAGATGACTTAGAACCAAAAGTTCATTGGAATTATGTTGAAATTATTCTAGATTTTGTTAATGAGACCTTTAAAAGAAACAAAAACCACATTTGACATTTCGAAGCAAATAAATTGATCCTCGAAAGTGATGTAAACTGATATCGAACTCAATTCACGGACAGTACTGTGTTAAACTTCTGTACGTTTTCCAGAAGTATCTCTTTATTTTGCACATTCGGCCAAAAAAATTTCAACAAAAACAAAAGCTAAATTATGACTGGGATTACGGACAGTAAAATTACAGTTCAGTGCTTCGTGTAACCCCCACGAGCATTCAGGAGAGCACGTACACGTTGAGGCATGCTGTTCACGAGATTTGCCAAGGTTTGGACAGGAATCGCTTGCCATGCAGTGACAATAGTCTGCTGCAATTCACGCACATAGGTCGGCTGCTGGTCCAAGTTGTCGATTTGATGCGTTAATTCTGCCCACAAGTTCTCTATCGGATTCATATCTGGGGACATGGCAGGCCACTCCATATGCTCTACACCACGTTCAGCAAGAAAGTGTTGGATCATGCGAGCACGATGAGGCCGTGCATTGTCATCTTGGAAGACAAAGTTTCCTCGAAAGGCTGCACGAGCAAATGGAAGCAATGTTTCTTCCAGAATGACCCTGTACTTGAACTGGTTCAGGTTTCCATTCAGAACAACCAGGTCAGTTTTGCCCCCTGCATGAAAAGCAGCCCAAATGGTCACCCCACCACCTCCAGCTTGGACTCTTGGCACTATACAATCTTCGTTGTGGGCTTCATGCACTTGTCTATGCACTCGGACGCGGCCATCTTGACGATAGACCAGAAATCTAGACTCGTCACTGAAGGTCACGTGATTCCAGTGTCCTGGCTGCCATTGACGGTGCTCTCTGGCCCACTGCAATCGGTGCTGGCTTTGTTACCTGGTCAGGCGTGGCTTTCTCAGGGGACGCCTGGCACGATAGCCTGCTTGAACCCGTCGTTGGTTGACTAGCCTTCTCGATACAGGCACATTTGTCAGTTGATGCCACTCAGCCCTAAGCCGATTAGCTGACTTGGTACGGCCATTGCAGACTAACCGGTGCAGCTGGCGATCATCTCTCCTTGTGGTTCTGCGTGGACATCCTGGCCTCGGTATTGGAGTAGGGACACCCCTCTGAGCATTTAGTTTCAGGATCTTTGACACCTGACCTTGAGTGATGCCATACTGCCGAGCAATAGCATGCTGTTTCATGCCAGAATTTCGTAAAGCCACCACTCCATGACAAACAGCATTGTCAAGTTGATGGACCAGCTCCAGAGGAAGCGGCAATAACTTTTGTAGACGTGCAGCAGTTGTTTTCCACTAATACAGAACGCAACAACACTTGTATACCAGATTGTGAAGCCAATCGTCAAATGTACCTGTCCTTACATTTTGTCACGCCTCCTGTGATATAATCCTGTTATTGACTTCTTGCTGCGAAAGACATTCAGTGACATGGTTCTTTCAACAAAGACATCACCGAAGGGTAAAATAAACTCACCAGATTGATATACTGAGTTCAGAAAGTAAACCCAAGTCAAGAAAAAAAAATATTCCATATTAAATGCCAAGTCTGTATATATAGTGTCAGCAATCTCTGAGGATATCCCAGAGACTCAATAGCTCAGTGGGCTGTTACCACGTAAGTGATGAGGTTTGTGGGTTCGAGTCCCATGTTGTCAGAATTTTTTCACACTTGTCCCATGCAGGAATTGACTTCCTGTTTTTATATATATATATATATATATATATATATATATATATATATGTGTGTGTATTTCCTTTCTAATCATATGTAGCATATTAATATGTTGGACAATTGCGAGAACCTGTTCTGCCAACATTTTTATCACCCAACAACTTGCTGATCAAAATTTATATTTTCCAAGAGCCCCGCCATCATTAATTTTTGTGGCGCATGATATTGATGTAAAATTGATTTGCATTCAATATTATCTATTTTCAGGATTGTATTAGGCATTGCCACTTTCTGCCATTGTGAATAACGATTCAGTTAAGGAACTAACTGCAAATGTTCAGTTCCCCCTGCCTTGAAAGGTCCATACATTCCCTTTCCCTTCTATTTCCTTACAGTTATTACCTCCCATGCTCCTTTCCTTCTTTCTACCAAACTGCCCCCCTCCCCCACTCTCCTTATTCCACTCTACGGCCCCCTAGAATTTTCATCTTCCTCGCCAATTTAATATCCTCCCCAGTGACATCCTCCTTCCCAATTTAATCCTACTCCCCAATTTTAATTGTCCTCCTCAATTTAACCCCTCTTCTCTGCAATTTCATCCTACTCCCCAATTATAATCCACTCCTCCCCTATTTAACCCCTCCTCTCCCAATTTATTTGTCCTACCCAATTTCCCCACCTCTCCCCAATTTTCATTATCAATTCTCCTCAACCTCCCCAATTTCATCCTCCACTCCAATTTTAAACGGTCTGGCACCCCGCCCTGCTCACCAAACTCTCCTCTGTTGGTATCCATGGAAATCTCCACGCATGGCTGGCGGATTTCCTCTGTAGTCGTAGTCAACGTGTGGTGCTGAATGGGTTTCTCTCATCTCCTCTTCCTGTTCAGGCTGGAGTTCCCCAAGGCAGTGTTCTGGGCCCTGTGCTTTTTCTGGTCTTCATCAATGATCTCCCCGACTCTCTTGAAAATCCTCTCTATCTCTTTGCTGATGACTCTACTCTCTGTCGCTCCATTCTTCATCCCTCAGATCGACAGTCTGCAGCCTCCTCACTCTCTGCAGACCTGGACAAAATCACAGACTGGGCAAACAAGTGGAACATGTCTTTCAATCCTGACAAATCTCACACTCTTACAATGTCTCTCCGAAAAGACCTCTCCGAAAAGACCGACTGGACAACCCTCCCATCTACTTTCTGAATAATCCTCTCCAAGAAGTTCTGTCACTCAAACTTTTGGGTCTCACTATCTGCCATGATCTTTCCTGGGAAAACCACATTTCAAATCTGGCCGCCAAAGCCAGTCGCCGACTGGGCATCCTCCGTCGTGCGAAGTCCTTCCTTGGCACACCTGAGCTCCTCACCACGTACAAGGCTTTCATCCGCAGCTCAATGGAATACTGCTCTCCCCTCTGGGCTGGTGCTCCTGCCTCACACCTAGCTCGTCTTCACGCTGTTGAAAGCAAAGCATTCAGAATCATTGGAATCTCCCGCGATGAAGCTAACTCCAAGGGCCTTTCACTCACTCACCGCAGGCAGGTTGGTGGTCTTTCCGTCTTCTACCGACTCCTCTCTGGCCTTGCCCCCCCAGCTCTCTCTGGGCTCTGTCCCGCAAATATTCCTACAGGTCGCACAAGATCTGCCTGCAACCCTCTTATGGTTAAACTGCCAAAATCAAGACTCTCTGCTCACCTTCGCTCCTTCATTCCTCTTTTCTCCCGCCTCTGGAACAAACTCCCTCACTCTCTTCAATCCCACTCCACCCTCCAAGTCTTTAAAACAGCTGTTCACCACCATCTCTTATCTTCCCCCATCCAAAACCTTGATCTTTTCTATCCCCGATAATTTCACCCCAAATTCCACTTTTTGAAATACCAACTTCTGACCTGGAAGTCCTTGGTGTCCTTGTGTTTTATACTTCTCCCACCCCCCACCCCCCCACCCCTTCCCATGCCTCCTCCCCCCGAGCCCTCTCCCTCCCACACATCTCCCTGCTCTCAAATGTTGTGTGCTCTCAAGTGTTTGTGTGCTTCCCATTCTCTTGTCTTCCGCTCCCTCTTTTTATATATTTTGTTTGTCTGGTTGATTTGTTTGTGAAGTAAATGTCAGCTCTTTCACGAGCCTCGATTCAGTATACAAAAAAAAAAAAAATGGCCTCCCCAATTTAACCGCCTCTCCCCAATTTAATCCACCTCAACCTTTTTATCAAATTTTTTATCAATTCTTCTCTTCCTCCCCAATTTTCATCCTCCTCCGCAATTTCACCCCTCCTCTCCCCAATTTCCCCTCCTCTCCACAAGTTTTGTCATCAATTCTCCTCATCCTCCCCAATTTAACCCTCCTTCCCAATTTAAACCCTCCTTCACAATTTTCCTCATCATCCAGAACTCATACTCCACCAATCTCCAAATTCATCTCTCCCCCCTAATTATAAGCCCCCTCCCTAAATATAATCCTCCCCAATTATCCTTCCTTTCGGAAATTTCCATTCTCCCCCACAATTTAACTCCCCTTCCCAATTTCTCATCTTCCCAATTTCTCCCCCTCCCATCCCCTCCACAATTTTACTCATCCTCCACAATTTCACCTCCTCCATAATGATAATCCTCCTCCCAATTTTCATCCTCCCCAAATTTCCTTCCCCACCCCAATTTTTCCTACCCACCACAATTTTCCTTCCCCTCTGCATTTTTCATCCTCCACACTTTTTCTCCTACATCCCCAATTTTCCTCCCACTCCACAATTTCTCTCTCCTCCCTAATTATAATCCTCATTCCCAATTTTCATCCTCCAAATTTTTTCTCCTCCTTTTCTCAATTTTACTCATCCTCCACAATTTCACCCTCCTCCCTAATTATTATCCTCCTCTCCCCAATTTCCCCTCCTCTCCCCACGTTTTGTCCTCACTTCTCCTCATCCTCCTCAATTTAACCCTCCTGTACAATTTTCCTCATCATCCACAATCTCACCTTCCCCACCTCAATTTCCCCCTCCTCTCTAATTATTATTTATAATCCTCCACAATTTTCCTTCCCCTTCCAAAATTTTCTTCATCCTCCTCATCTCCTCCCTAATTATAATCCTCCTCCCTAATTATAATCCTCCCCAATTATCCTTCCCCCCTGCAATTTTCCTTCTCCTCCCCAAATTTCCTTCCCCTCCCCAATTTTCCTTCCCCTCCACAATTTTTATCATGCTCCACAATCTCACCCTCCTCCCACCCTCGATTCCATCCTCCTCCCCAATTATAATCCTCCTTTCCAATTTTCATTCATTCATCTAAATTTTCCTCCTGCCCCCTCTCCATCCCCCAATTTTTATCCTTTTTTCCAATTATCATCGATCCCCCCTATTTTCAGCATCTTCCTCAATTCGCCTCATCCTTTCCAATTTAACCCTTTTCCACAATTTAAATCCTCCTCCACAATTTTCCTCATCTATCATCTCACCCTTCCCCATCCCAAATTTCACCCTCCTCCCTAATTATAATCCTCCTTCCCAATATTCATCTTCCCAAATTTTCCTTCCCCTGCCTAATTTTCCTAATGCTGCACAATTTCACCCTCCTCCCCACCCCAATTTCATCCTCCTCCCTAACTATAATCCTTCTTGCCAATTTTCATCCTTCCATCCAAATTTTCCTCCTCCCTCTCCAATTTTCCTCTACCCTCAACAAATGTACTCATCCTCCACAATTTCACCCTCCTCCCTAATTATAATCCTTCTTCCCAATTTTCATCTTCCCAAATTTTCCTTCCCCTGCCTAATTTTTCTAATGCTGCACAATTTCACCCTCCTCCCCACCCCAATTTCATCCTCCTCCCTAATTATAATCCTCCTTGCCAATTTTCATCCTTCCATCCAAATTTTCCTCCTGCCCCCACCCCATTCCCCAATCTTTATCCTCCTTTCCAATTATCATCCATCTCCCCTATTTTAATCTTCGCCCTCAATTCTTCTCATCCTCAATTTCAACCGTTCTCCCCAATTATAATCCCACTCCACAGTTTTAATCCTCCCAACTCCCCCAATTTCACCATCTCAAATGTTCTCCTTCTCCCAAATTACCCCCTCCCAAATTACCCACCTCCCAAATTATCCTCCTCCAAAGCTTTCCATTTCCCCAATTTGCGTCCTTCTCCTCAATTCCTCTACTCTTTATTTTCTCCCCTATCCTCCCACTTTTCTCCCCAAGCCTCCCAAAGAAATGATTACATTCGCAATCTCAATTTTTTTTAACAATATACATCTCTCCCCCAGGTATGGAATATGTAGATGGTCCGTATAGATTGAAAATGAATAAATTAGATGGTTATCCTTAAATGTTAAATTTCATACCACCGAAAACATTTCACGTTTAACAGTGCAAGAGTTCTTGCTTTGTGTTCACTTTTAAAAGTTGATGTCAATCTTTAACAACAAAATCTTTTGTTTCACAGATTCTTCCTAAAATTTTTCCTGAAATGCAATCAGAACTGTTTGAAAAATGCCGGGAATCCACGAGACATGCGCCGATTCCAGGTGAGCTGACGGAGTAGACTATTCTGTTTTTGGCAATCCAGTTTTCTGTGTATTTTGTAATACCAGTCGCCATTCATGCCGCATATTCCTACTCCGAGTACCTTCAAACGTCACCGCAAATGACCCAATGCTTCCGCAATGTTCAGGAAAAATCTGTAGGTGGAGGGTTTCTACAAAGAGCGCCTGGTCTGTTCGTAATTAATCAATTCGCTAAAAACCAAGGAAACATCACAACCTGAATCAAGATTCCGAGGGCTCGAGTTCAATGATGCTCACGTGTGGGCTGAAATAAATTGTCTTTAGTTGTGTACGATCACAAGAGAGAGGAAACAAAGAGAAAGGACCGGAAGAGGATGTAAGATGACTTGTCTATTTGAAGTCTGTTTTTGCTTGGGTGCAGGACACAGGAGGGAAAACACGAGCAATGTTATCACTTTAAACATAAATGATTAAATAACAGTCGTTAGACGAATAAATGTGCCAGAAAAATACGGAAGTGGCTACTATGCCGGAGTCCACTGATTATGGCAATTAACCCGATATGCACTTCGGAGCATGTGGTTTGAATCAAAGGAGCTGCGGCGAGGCGCGTTATTTTCATGGCTGGTACAATTGAAAGTTATTGTGTGGGGTCGAAAAGAGCAACCTCGCAGTAAATGCAAACATACACGGGCACACCGTGGCGGAAGATTATCAAGGGGTTCTGTAATTGGTCTAATGTGTGCAATTAGGAATTGTGACTTGTGCCAAACAGGGAGCCTGCGAGGTCAGAGCAGGGTATGCAGGATAGCTCAGAAAGATTATTATTGATATCCCATCCAGAACCACCGCAGTACACACAAATCCGCAGCCACGATGGAGCATTATTCATCAAATTATAGAAAGATCTCACTATGACTTTGTTTGGCCTTATGGAGGTTTTTCGAAGACCCTCCAGGCAGTGGGAGGGTCACACCATAATGAGGGTAAGTGGTGATTTGTCCCGACTGATGATGAGGAATGGCTTCCTGCTTCTGCTTCGGTGACCTTGCTTGTCGGCCTCGGACCCCCTGCCTTCAAACGCCTCGACTTTTAACACCCAGGCCCCCGCAGATAAATAACCGCCTCCGCATCTCATATCAACAACCAGGTCCAGATGTTGCGGGATGGAAGAGTAGATGAACGATTTGCATCTATATGCAGAATGATCGGAGCAATTTTGCAAACAGGCATTACTTAGCCGAAGCCAGCACGGTCCGCAACTCATCTTCAGAAAAATATGAATACTTTTCAGGCTTAAGGCCTACACTCATGCACGGCGCCTTGCTTTATTATTAATCTGTCAAACACGAAGCGCATTTCTCAAGATTTGCGCGAAGGGTTTACACAATCTTTTCTTCATTTTATGAAGCTTGACTCACAATAACCGCAGTTATGTTTCTGCTCAGAAGTGAGGGGGGTTGGGGGCACAAGGTGATATTATGATGAATTTCAGCCGCGCACACGAGAATTAAGATGCAGGTGCAGCAGTGGAAAGACAATTTTATTCCTTAAAAAAAAATCCAACAACTGTCTTCCATCGCAGCCCATGCAAACTTTCTTGTGCTTTCATTTAGTTAAAATGCAAACGATTGGTCAATGTCAAACCGATGCAAAATAAATAAATAAATAAATAAACAAACAAAACAACGAAAAGGAAACCAGGAACAGGCATTGCATTCGGCCTTGGACCAATCACAGGCAAATGAAAATTATTGGCAAGGAAAATGCTCTCAATCTCGGGCATGTCAAACGCGGATAGGAATCCGGGTTAGCGAATGAGTCGTGATCAGAACCTGGGAACGGATGCAAATGGAACACACGATTGCTGTATTTGTTTGCAAAGATTACATGCGCGCGTACGCTTGCTGGGGTCTAACACATTATGTCAGGCATGCCTTGTCTGTTTCCACTCTGTCTAAGGCATTTGCCGCCCCCCTCACTTTCTCTTTTACATTTACCATTTATTTGCAAAACAAAAATCGACTGTCGCCTTTGTTTTTCCTTATTTTTTGTCCACTTTTAACTATAGGAAGTGCCTTATGACCATGCCGTCTGGATTTCTGATTCCCGCTCCTGTTGGAATTGCCATCGTGTCAGGGAATAAAGATCGGTAGAACCACTTAACCTACGAAAAGTGAAACCAAAGACAGGGATTCCTGCTCATGCATGACAAGAGCACCGAGCTCCTAAAACCTCCTGCAGACATTGTTAGCCACAAGGCCCACCCGTTATCTCTGCCACCGGTGTTTTTGATGGTTCGTTGTTCTTCCCGCGAATCTGTGAAACGCGTTAATCTACTTATCGGATTTGCATCCTGAAGCCACCCTTGTGCTATTGCCTGAATAGGACTAGTACACGATCTACCGTTTGTATCGAGGGATAACTAGACCTCGGCATGTGGGTCACTCTCTGCATCCAGCACAGAAACTTATGAAAACGCCCTAATAATACATGGCCACTTGCCCTTCGCGATACTCGCATTATGCAGGAGAACAGCAATTGAATGCAGGCCCGTTCATGAATTTGTATTTGCTCTGGAGAACTGCGGCCAAATTGAATATTTCAGCACCGCTACTTGGTCGAGGCTTCCAGCACTCTCGTACTTTCTCTTTTTCCTTAAGCAAACTTTCTCTCCTGCCGATGCTTGCATGCCCATGTAATGCAGCATATTCCACCTCATGCTGGCAAATTGGCAAAAGGCCCATTGCATATTAACCTTCACTCTACAGCGCCACGCCGCGGGTATATACCCTACTGCTCGTGAATTACCTTCTGATGACCGTCTGGTGGGCTAATAACCCCCCTTTCGTTATATATAAGGGAGCAAATCATTTTAAAGCTAACTCCTCTACCCCATTCTTGCTTTGAAAAAAGAGCAAAACAAAGACCTCTCTGCCCCGGTGGAGGGGTACATGCTCCATCAATGCAATGGGCCATGTGTGAGTGGGCAGCGGAGAGGCACATGCTCTTGACGGAGCGTTGTGAGCAATTGCGACGAGTCATAAACATGGCTAAGACTCACATCGTGGGCCAGGTCGTTGACCTACCCCAGGGCGTAGAAATTTCCGCTGAGCGACCACGGGAATCGAACCCACTCCCATGAGGGTAATGCAACAAGGCTTCACCCGCTCAAACCACCAAGCCACTCTTATGTGAGTAGGGATTAAAAAATGACTGTCTGCGCTCTTAAGGAAAAGCCAATTAATCGGAGGGTCCTCCTGGAAGGCTCTTCATTCGAACACAAAGCCACCTCTCCTTGCTTCTATTTGGAGGAGCTGGTGTACGTGTATAATCGCCCCTCATTATTCCCTACCAACCGTGTTGAAATGCAGATTTTCTTGGTGCCTTTAAAAAAAAACACACATCAAATACCACTTTAAGACGAAGGTCATTAATATCTTATTAACCTGCTTGTTGTTAAAAGCAAAAGTGCTTATTAAAATGTATTGACAGCTAACCGTTTAGCCGTGCCCTTTGTATTGGATTGAAGAGGGAGAGTGAGGATAGAAAAAAAAGAAGAGAAGTGTGGAGGGGAGAAGAAGGGGAGTTGGGGGTGCAGATGTAGGTGTGGGGTAGAGGAACAATATCTACTGCTATGCACTTTCTCCTTAATTTATTGACATGCATTGTAATTAATACACATGAAAAAGCAAGGAAGATGATATTTATCTGGAGAGATTATATACCGGGCCACTCTGGTGGAAAAAACTGGACAAAGCAGTGGATATGCGATCCGAGCGACAAAAGCAAATTGTGCTGGTGCTTCCGTAATATACTTAGGACTTGGAGGAGCTGTGCGTTTTCAGGAACACGCTGATGGCAAAACATGGTAATAATAAAATTATACGTGTACGGGAGCCTGTGGTTTCAATGAAGTTATTGTGCACAACGATGAGGTGGTGAAGCGCATTTGGTGGAGATACAATTATGTTGCAGGTTTATTGGTGACATCACAATGGCGTTCGGTATTGCAATAATAACACACGATGAAACCCTTTTGGCAGATGCCAGCTTACCCACTCGGTCGGGTACAAAATGATCGCTACCAAAAGTTCTTGCTTATTTATTTATTTCCTTACCTTTCTGCCGTCCTCCTCCTACAGGTGGTCATCTGCACAACAGTGAATGTTGATGGCCATGTCCTCGCCGTATCTGACAACATGTTTGTGCATAATAACTCAAAGCACGGGCGGCGGGCACGGCGAATTGACCCTTCAGAAGGTACGTCTTATCGTACGTCTTATCATCGTCTTATCTGGACAATGGGAGGAATGCTGTTTTTTTTTCTTCCTTTTCCCCTTCTCTCTCGCTTTGGAAGCGTTTATTTTGTCGTCATGCTCACGGCTGCTGTGTGCCCATTGCTGTATCGTGACCCAGCAGATTTTCCATTGACAGGCATGCACCGATTCCACTAAACCTCCACGTTCACAATATTGTTTTCCATTCGGCCATCGATTACTGGAGGACTCCTACCTTTGCAAAAAGGAAAAAATAAATTTGCTTTGGTTTTGTGAAGGTGCAAAAAGGTCTGGAATTTGAAGGTTGAAGTATGAGATTTTAGCAGCTGACATTTGTTCAACCTCGATAACATGACTGGCATGACAATTCATATTGGGTTGCTAAATGCTGGGAAAATGTCATGCTCTGAGGAGGTATCTGAGGTACACACTCTTCGCTGGGGATTTATTATACAGCAATGGGTTGCCCCCTCCATGGTGTTGTGGCGTGTTTCTCTGCCTAATGAAACCCCATGCCTTTCCCATTGCCGGCATTCACTGACCTGTCAATGTTCCTGTTTCTGTTTAACTTGCATTCTGGAAAATCCATTGGCTTGAAGAGCCTGGGAGATGAGAGTGTCGTCGATTTGCCAGTGTTTTCGGTTTCGAGATGTTTGTCGTGCCGATATCTGCAATTCCATTTTGTCGCTCGGGTTGTGAGCTGACATACGGATATCTTCTATCTTTTGATCATCTGAATTTACCGCCCATTGCCCATCACAATCTTTGAGGCGTTGGTGCAAAGAGTGGCTTCAAAATTGCCTCCGATTTCTGTGATTCCAGCTAGATGCATAATGAGCGCTAGTGCATCGCCCGATACCTCAAGCTGGCATCGCCAGGCACGATGAATCGCCCGATACCTCAAGCTGGCATCGCCAGGCACGATGAATCCATGCCAGGCCGATCAGACGAGATCGGTCCTAAAATATGTCGTGCCAATCCAGATGTGGAACCTATGATAACGATTGCATTCATCAATGTGATTTCAACAGAGCTGAAGAAGCAGGCAACAGGCCTCATTCTGCTTATATTACTTAATTCCTCCATCCAAAAGTCTTCCCCTGTCAGCAAGCAATAGCCCTAGGTGCTTCGGGACCGGATGGATTTTTTTTGGCAGAATGCTAATGTTAAATATGCCTCGACATTTGCTCGCTTCTTGCATTCATTTGCGCTGGCCACGATATAAAGCTCAGGCTAATGAAGGCCCAGGCTTGGAAATGGGCCTTCTGGTTAGCTCCACTAACCTTGCTTGCAATTTTCTCGCGCACATACTTGGAGCTTTGTTTTTTGCATATCAGGGTTAATGAAATGGATTTGTATGTGCAAACACGGTCGTGAGCTCCCATTGTCTTTTCCTCATCCAAAATGACGGTCACCAGTCTCCTTAAGCTTCATTCTGATGCTAATTTCCCACTCTCGCACAAAGCATTGTGGGACGTCTGGGCATCTGTTGTCACTTTGCATGAGAACAAACGACTTTATGAAATCCCCTTTCCTGGCACATCGCGATACGGGAAATAAAACCACAATTGTCTTTGTTTTTCTACCCCAATTTGCCAAATGACCGTCTTTAACGCCACACCATTGCTAGAGTACAGCTCCCCAAAACATTTAAATAAATAATGCGCCATATGCTGAGTCTCTGTTCCAGATTGGCTTTCTCAGATAAGCACCGGAATAAGCTACTGGGGTTCTTTTGGTCGACAGATGGCTTTTCGCATTCTGTATTGAAAGGAGATATTTTGTACAGAATGAGGAGGGGGCAAGAGGGGTGGGGGGCGGGGGGGGATGAAGAACACAATTCGTTCCACATTGTTCCTGATGCAAATGTTCTTCCATTTTGAAGAGAATATTTATTGTTAAAAAAACCCCCCAAAAACATGGATTATGTTGCTTTGTTTTCCTTTTTCTCAGTGAACACCAATTCCATTGACGAATTGATTGCCACACGTTTAAATACGGTATCAAGTAGTGGGCACTTCAAATCAAAGGCTGCCATATGCCAAGCTTGACATCTTCATGGTGTCACATAAATGTTGAAACGGTCAGGCCGCAGTTATCATGGTTGTTGATCTAGCATGTCAACTTAAAGCCTAGTCTAACTTTGTCAATGGCAGCTTCCTGAGGGAATGAAAAATCACATTCAAGGATCTCTCGAAAAAGCATCTTGCGCTGAGTGAACGCTTACGGATGTACATACTCAGGCCGGATTTCTGATGCGGTGGCAAGGCCACAGGGGAAAGTGTTTCGGCAGCCTTGTAGTGTATTAAGCCTCGCATGATCCATTAATCCCCAGCCATCCAAATGTCTAAAGTATTTATGTAAACTTTGAGACTAGCTGCTGATGGCATTAGCCTTCACAGGGCGGCGCTCTGCTATTTTGGACAATTGGTGCTCACTTCCTAAGGCGTTCGGCCGTCAGCAGAGGAACTGAGATAAGGAGGAAGTAGTTTAATTCGTATGTAGAAGTAGTTTCTCCTAAATTGTTTTGTTGACTACTAGCAGGGTTACCCAGCGTTGGCCAGTGCTGTTCTAATCGTGTTGGCATTTTAAAGCAATCAAATTTTGTTTTTATACCTCACCTCCCCCCCGCCCCCCCCCCCTCCACCGAAGGTGGCCGTAGGCATTATGTTTTTGGGTTGTCCATCCGTACGTGCGTCCGTCCGTCCGTCCGTCCATATGGGCTAAACCTCGTTTTTCTCAGCAAACATGTCTGATTGAGACCAAAAAAATTCAGGGTAGGAGCGACGACCATGTAGAATGTTTTTATGATAATTGTGATGTCATTGGTCACGTGGTAAGGCAGCCATTTTGCATTAAATGCAAATAATTAAAAATTATTTCTCGGAAACCGCTGAATGGAAAAATTTGAAACTTGGCACATTGTCAAGTACCTCCAGTGGGGAACAAAAACATAATAATGATGACATCATGGGTGAAATGGTATACCAGCCAAAAATGTTTTAATGGAATGCCTTATCCTATAAATCTGAAATTGCATGCACATGATCTATGACTCATTTGTATTGAAATATTAAATTTATGACATCATAGGTCACATGGTTTTACAGCCATATTGGATTGAAGGATAATATTAAATAATTATATCTCAGAAACTGCTACCTTATCAATGCGAAATTTTACTAATTTCATCTAACACCACTGCTGCATATCGTTTGAAAATAATGATGTTGTAGGTCACGTGGTTTGGCAGCCATCGTGGATAGAAAAACGAACCTTATCCGATCAACACGAAACTTCACAAACATGATCATCTACCCAAACATGTGCAGAGTGTACATTTTTGACGTCATATGTCACGTGGTTTGGCAGCGATATTAGCTTGTAAGCCAATATATTTAAAAAATCCCTTCTCTGAAACCGCTTCACCGATTGATGTGAAACCTGTCCTGTCTGGTAAAAATGTTACTTGAGAACAGCTGAAGGGATTTAAATCAAACCTGTTATTTTTAGGACATTAAACTAGGGCATCTACCCATTCTCATGGGCAGGGACTCCAACACATGGAGACATATTGGCAACGCAGTCAAACTGCTGTAGTTTTCCTATTTTTGTGGGGGGGGGGGGGGGGGGGGAGGCAGGGGGGGTAAAACACCTCCCTACACCCACTAAAGAATGGGGGTGGAGATAATTTAATATTACCTTTCACATACTGAAAATACAAAGGCTTAGTTAGGTACTTTAGAGCGATTAAAAAATATATTCAAAAAAATCTAACTTTTATTTTCAATTTTTTTTTTTTGGCCTAAAACACTTCCTCGCACTCACTGAAGAACCTCTGAAGGTTTGACGGAGATCCGTTCAGCCATCTCTGAGAAAATTGGTGACACATAGGCAGACAGACAAACATTTTTCTTATAGTATAGATTATATTTAACATTTCAAGTGAGTCGTATTAAAAGTAACATAAAACCTACCACTGCCTGGTCACTTTAGAAGGACTTCTACCATGGTTGGGTTGAGCCACCATTTGTCATAATCAAACACAAGATGTGATCGGAGGTACCGTAAAGTGGGGTGACTTTGAATGCCGGGATGACTTTGAACACATGTTACAAGGTTCATTCGGATGATTTTTTGCAGAAATGTGTTGTAGTTGTAGAAACGTTTTTGTTAAACTCCTAAACAGTTCAAAGTCACTCTTAAACTAGGGTAAGACTTTGAATATCCTCACTTGGTAGGTGTTCAAACCCGGTGAATCGGTAGGTGTTCAAACACGCCCCCAGCACGAGGTGACTTTGAATGCCTGAATATCAAAATAATTAACCATCAACCCCAAATCTGATGATCACCATATTGGGGTGTTGGAAAAGTCACATCCTGGAGGGAATTTAAAGCCAGTAATAACACACATTTATTTTGCTTAAGTTCTTCAAAATTGTTTTTAAAAAGTTCAAAAGTGTTCAATTTCACCCCACTTTACGGTACATTTTTCAAGCTGCTGGAATATTACTCAATCAAACAGATTTTGGCAACATGTGGAAGGAGCTATCAATGTAAACTTCACTTTATCAATGTAAAGCATATAAACATCAAACTTTAACTTCTGTAGTCATTTGGTTAATTACTAATGCTGAATATATTGCGTGTGTGTATTAAAGAAATATATATATATATGTATATATATATATATATATATATATATATATATATATATATATATATATATATATATATATATATATATATATATATATATATATATATATATATATATATATATACATTATACACACAACAAGAGGATGATGCGCACAAAAATAAGCTGAAAAGCAACAATGTAATAGGTGAAATGGCTGAAACGGCATCAAATTTGAAAGAGTCATTCAATCATAGGTGAGCCATAGGTTATAGGAAGCCCAGCACTTGTGGGAGCTCACAGCACTTTGTGAAGCCTTGCTTTGTGGCATCTTGGCTGCCAGCATGACCCGGCAATGCCTTTTACACAAATGGCAGGGCTGAGATCATGTGAACTCTGGACTGGTTCCAGAACCCGAGTGGGGAGGATCGATTAGCAGGCGTGAGCATTGCTCTGCGATGAATTCATGTGCAACTCTTGGGCCCGAGTTACATCTCCCACCCTTATGCGCTATTTCCCTCTCTCTCCTCTCTCTCACCCTAATAGCAGCCACACCATGCATCAAGGCAATCAGCCCGAGTGAAGGATGGACTACAGGTGGTGCTACAGTTATCATCATTGGAGACAACTTCTTCGATGGGCTGCAGGTCGTCTTTGGCACCATGCTGGTGTGGAGTGAGGTAGGTGCTTTCTGTCCTTATTTTTCATTCAAAGTCATCCATTTTAGTAAACAGCTGCCTTCTTGTTGCATACTGTTGTGTGGTGGCTGCCAAGAATTGTGCACACTATTGCCATGGAGACGTCATGATGTAGGGTCCATCAATTACATGTATTCTTGTTGGAAACATTGTTGTAAGAATTCAAATTTTTCTCCCTGTGGAAATGAATCAACATTCCAAGTGCAGTTTCCAAATTCCCAATGCATACACTTCCATTTGGAATAGTTCCCAATTTTGTTGCTCAAACCTTTTAAAACCATGGCTAGTCAAAAGTATTTTACTGTTTTGCTACAATTTGTTTTGGAAAATTGGATTTAAGTCCAAAATATTCCACTGCAATTATCAAACCACTTGATACTAAATCACGTTGGCCTGTTGTGCTTTGCATTCCCATCCGAGCATTTGCATCATGACGGTGTGTGACAGTGTTGATTTGTCCATCGTCTCTTATTGTCCATGTGACTCATGTCAGCAAAGACTAATGTCTCCTTGTGTCCATGCATTGCCTGGTTTCTATGGACAACCCTCTCCATGAGCAGTAGGTACCATATAAAATGATATTTTCCCAAACAGAGGGAACATTTTTGTGGAAGAGGTTTTAGAATAAGCTCCGATTAATATATACAAACATTCTCAAACTTCTCCCTTATCCTTGAAAATATCCTCTACAGGAAGCTTGAGGACATTGCAGTTCTCCTTAAAAACCCATGCTTCAAAATTCCTCAAGTTTTTTTCCTTTTTTTAACGTACCACATGTGGAGAGAAAGGGAGCTGACGATTAGTGCAATACGACAATGTAAAATAAAGCATCGCGCCATCTTTGAGAGCACATGCCATTTATATGGAAAATAAAAAAGCACGGTAATACGTCAACACGGTATGAAACAAAACGAAGCTGGGGCACAGTAAATAAATGGTAATACACCGACAGCTTTGAAGATAACACGAGCGGAGTGCGAGAAAAAGAAATGTGATGCCTTGCGAAATTGAATTGAGTAAAAGATAAGTTAGAAGGAAGGCAAAGTTGCATGAAAAAAGATAGGCTGGGAAGCGCAGCAACACGGGCGGAGAGACATATGGTTTTAATTTCCCTGTGAAAGGCCCTTTTCAGGCCTGCCTGTAAACTGATCCACAAAAGGAGTGGAAGGTTCTGCTACGCAGCTTGCTTGCCACACAGCATCACATCTGAAACATCACCTCCATCACGGCACAATGCCTGCATCACATTTGCCTCCTTACAACACCCCTAATGATCTTTTTCCAAACATGTATGTAAACAAAAGTTTCAATTGTTGTTTTCTTATCGGTGATTGTCCAGTACCGGGCATGGAATAATTATATTGCCGTGTTTGGCCGCCATCAATCACGATGTGTTATTGTGGTATTTGGTGCCGGGCAATTTGGAACGTGGTTTTAAATGTTTCTGAATGCTTCTGGAGAAAGTGATTCCTCTTGCCAAATGGATGTCTTCCAGCTCCACTACTTCCCAAACATTGCCGGTGACAAATGTATCAGCTGTACAAATATTGTATCAACTACGTTTTCCATGTAATTTTGCCACGGACATTCAGTTTACAAATTCAGTTTGCTGGTTGCATCATGACTAAGGTGCACCTAAGCTGATGATTTGGTGTCCTGGTATTTATGATTTGGCTGGAGATAGCAGCACTGGATGGCCGTTATAGGATATTTGGCATCATAGGACAAGTAGGTGTTAGGAGATGGAACAACTGGTGCTTAACATGCCCTTCAAAGTGAATGGCAGGCACATTGGTGCAACTTCCAGCCTATGAAGCACAGGTACGATTAGGGAATCAAATCCAGACTAAACGACTCTAAGGCAAGTGTGGTACTTCTGAGCTATCCCGTTTGCCCCTAGAATTCCATTTATATTCTCTGTGGATGTAGTTTTGGGAGGCATTGATGGTCTACTGTCTCCTGGATATCAGCTGTGTGAAACATTTGCTCTTCCTAAAGAGTAAGAAAGAGAGGATGTGGCACAGAGGGACGTAATGCTAGGCCTCTGTTGCTGACGCTGTTGTCTCCCTTGACAGCTCATCACGCCGCACGCCATCCGGGTCCAAACGCCGCCTCGCCACATCCCCGGTGTTGTTGAAGTCACCCTCTCGTACAAGTCCAAGCAGTTCTGCAAAGGAGCTCCAGGTCGCTTCGTGTATACTGGTGAGAATCACGCAGTGCTTGCTGGGCCTCGGCGTCTTGAGATCGAAGCAGCTTCCTGGAGCTGCTCTAAATTGGACGATAGATCTTAACTATCTTGCGAAATGCTTGTATTTCAAGACTAGATATTTTTCTTTTGCTTCTTTTTTTCCCCTCAGATTCCTCATACGAACAAGTGTTGTTTCCTGTGCTAAATGCAGTAGGATGAGATTTATAGTTGCCGACAGGGTTGTACAGGTTAAGTGTAGGGAGATGAGATAGATTTCCATATTTTTCCTCCAAAAATTACTCACTGACAATTTATTTTTTTGTTGCCTGTACAAATTTCTAAATTTTCCCTCAATTTCAACTTCTTCATCCTCTTTCATATGCAGCACAAAGCTGCTGGGGAGTATAATTGGCTGAGGGTGCGGCTGTGCTGCTGATGCATTGGCCTCTGTAGGTTAGGGCAATAATTTGGAATTTGTGCATGGGTCCGGGGATAGTTCGCCTACTCTTCGCGAAAGTCACCATGGGATCTTTAACTTCCACTAACTATGACTGGAAGATTGGACGCCCAGTTTAACGTCCATCCGAGGGATGACAGACATTGATGAATCACGCGGGCTGTAAAACACCCATATAGCAGGATTCAAACAAAGGCTAGACATCTTAAAAGAGAGTGTGCGTATCTCAGCCATCCTGCCAGCGCCTACTTCAAATGATTAGCTAATCCACTGATGTCATGCATGTCTCACACATGGAATTGTCCTGCTGAAAATCTGTCCTGCTCTTTATCTACTTTATTGTCTCGTCCTCTTGTGAGATCCAATATGAAAGAAATTTGTAACAAAGCAAATTAAAAAAACCTTAATTTAGTTTTTAAAAATCTTTTATAAATGCAAATAAAAATCGAGGCTCATGGAGGAGCTAATCTACAGAGGGCAGATGGTTCACAGAGCGACAGGATCAAAGGGGAACATAGAGACAAACACATCACACATGAATGAATGAGTGGCAGATGGGTAGAAGGGGGAGGGGAAGGACATGGGATCAGCGAGAGTAGAAGAGAGCAGTGATGAGTATAGTATGGAAGAATGCACGAGGTGATGATGAACAGCACTCCTGAAGGACTGGAGAGATGGTTAAAAAAGTATGATATCGTGGTATGACGTAGCTTTTAATGGAAGGAAACATTAACTATATACAGACTTGGCATTTAATATGGAATCTTTTTTTTGTGGGGGTGAACTTACTTTTCAAGATGACTTAGAACCAAAAGTTCATTGGAATTATGTTGAAATTATTCTAGATTTTGTTAATGTGACCTTTAAAAGAAACAAAACCCACATTTGACATTTCAAAGCAAATAAATTGATCCTTGAAAGTGATGTAAACTGACATCGAACTCAATTCATGGACAGTACTGTGTTAAACTTCTGTACGTTTTCCAGAAATATCTCTTTATTTTGCACATTAGCCAAATTATTTTTCAACAAAAACAAAAGTTAAATTACGACTGGGATTACGGACAGTAAAATTACAGTTCAGTACTTCGTGTAACCCCCACGAGCATTCAGGAGAGCACGTACACGTCGAGGCATGCTGTTCACGAGACTTGCCAAGGTTTGGACAGGAATCGCTTGCCATGCAGTGACAATAGCCTGCTGCAATTCACGCACAGAGGTGGGCTGCTGGTCCAAGTTGTCGATTTGACGCGTTAATTCTGCCCACAAGTTCTCTATCGGATTCATATCCGGGGACATGGCAGGCCACTCCATATGCTCTACACCACGGTCAGCAAGAAAATGTTGGATCATGCGAGCATTATGAGGCCATGCATTGTCATCTTGGAAGACAAAGTTTCCTCGAAAGGCTGCACGAGCAAATGGAAGCAATGTTTCTTCCAGAATGACCCTGTACTTGAACTGGTTCAGGTTTCCATTCAGAACAACCAGGTCAGTTTTGCCCCCTGCATGAAAAGCAGCCCAAACGGTCACCCCAACACCTCCAGCTTGGACTCTTGGCACTATACAATCTTCGTTGTGGGCTTCATGCACTTGTCTGTGCACTCGGACGCGGCCATCCTGATGATAGACCAGAAATCTAGACTCGTCACTGAAGGTCACGTGATTTCAGTGTCCTGGCTGCCATTGACGGTGCTCTCTGGCCCACTGCAATCGGCGCTGGCTGTGTTGTCTGGTCAGGCGTGGCTTTCTCAGGGGACGCCTGGCACGATAGCCTGCTTGAACCAGTCGTTGGTTGACTAGCCTTCTGGATACAGGCACATTTGTCAGTTGCTGCCACTCAGCCCTAAGCCGATTAGCTGACTTGGTACGGCCATTGCAGACTAACCGGTGCAGCTGGCGATCATCTCTCCTTGTGGCTCTGCGTGGACGTCCTGGCCTCGGTATTGGAGTAGGGACACCCCTCTGAGCATTTCGTTTCAGGATCTTTGACACCTGACCTTGAGTGATGCCATACTGCCAAGCAATGGCACGCTGTTTCATGCCAGGATTTCATAAAGCCACCACTCCATGACAAACAGCATTGTCCAGTTGACGGACCATCTCCAGAGGAAGCGGCAATAACTTTTGTAGACGTGCAGCAGTTTTTTTCCACTAATACAGAATGCAACAACCCTTATATACACGATTGTGAAGCCAATCGTCAAATGTACCTGTCCTTACATTTTGTCACGCCACCTGTGATATAATCCTATTATTGACTTCTTGCTGCGAAAGACAATCAGTGACATGGTTCTTTCAACAAAGACATCAACAAAGGGTAAAAGAAACTCACCAGATTGATATAGTGAGTTCAGAAAGTAAACCCAAGTCAAGAAAAAAAAAATATTCCATATTAAATGCCAAGTCTGTATATATATATATACACATATATATACATATACATATACATATCTATACATATATATGTATGTATGTATGTATATATATATTTGTATGTATGTATGTATATGTATGTATATATATATATATATTTGTATGTATGTATGTATACATATTTATATATATATATATATATATATATATATATATATATATATATATATATATATATATATATATATATATATATATATATATATATATTAGTCAAAAATCATTCTATTCCTCGTTAATTTAAAGAAGGATAACATTTCTGGATATGTGTGGAATGTACAAAGCAGATCTGGCCAATCACTCGAGGATGTAGTTGGTGGATGAAGATGAGGCTGTAGTGAGCACATCAGGATCTACTTTGTTCAGTCTACACAAAGCTGGATGTCGTATCTTATATTTTATTTTTACATTTTATTCACGCTGGGTAGTGAACGTCTAGTGACGTCACCCTGACGTATCTACGACGGAGTTCGAAACGGAGCTTATGCTCAATGAACCCTTGACGTGTCTTCGCTCCGTGCATGGGCACGGCACGTCAGCACCAACGGCACACTCTGTAAGTGCACACTCCAAACAAAGCCATCAGCCCGGAGTGGAGTTCCCGGCACGGCTCGCACATGGAAATGAAAGCGTAATTGTACAACAGCGAACACGAGTGAAGTCCTTATGATTAGCTCACCTTAGATAATGATGCACATTAACCCCTAACCGGAGCTTGCACAGCCACGTGTCCTTTTCTTGCTAACAATGCGCTCTTGAGCTGACCTGGCCATGAATGAATTCTTAGCTCCGCGCTCGGGATTAAAGAAGCGTCACTTCTACTTGATGAAAACATCCCCGGTGTACCGAGCCCCACTCAATCAAATTCTTTATCAATGCTTAGCCGCCGATAATCTCGACACAACGCCTGCGGAGAATCTCGGCCTGACCAGTAATTCTTACGAGGGCCTTTCAAGATGTTCAAGGAACGAGACGCGCACAATGGTCCAAGAAATGCCATTTTTTTTTCTTTTTAAATAAATCGTTTACATCTGTTGGACAATTGTTTCTCGTTCTGAGAACATTTACAACACGTCTTGTGCACCTGAATCCCTCTGATTGATGTCAATACAAGTGGGACTTTTATATTTCATTTGATCATTCAAAATATATCATAATATAAGGCAATATACCAATACTCCCACCTGCCTCCCTCTGCTTGAAATGTGATTGTGAATGTACACACCTTGAACCAGACTGATGAAATGTTTTGATTATTATCGTTTTTATGAGTCATCTCTTTTCAACACTCACCTTATCGAGCAGAACCAGATTTTTGTTTAAGGAGGACTCAGTAAATTAATGAGTATGGTTCATTTTTACCCTCGCCAGAGGAGAGGGTATTGCATTTGAGTCCGTTTGTTTGTTTGTTTGTTTGTTTGTCTGTTTCTTTGTCTGTTTGTCCGCACAGAAAAAATATGATTTTCTCTGCAACCGTTGGTCCGATTGACAGGAAATTTTCACCATCGGTGCAACTCCACCTGTTTAATTTTTAATGACAATTATGACGTCATAGATCACGTGGTTCGGCCGCCATCTTGGAAAAACCGAAAAACATTTGCACCTCCATATCTCCGAAAGCGCTGAATAGAAAAAAACGAGACATGGCTCATTGTAAAGAACTCTCCATGGGGAATAAAATATGTTAATGATGATGTCATAGGTGCCTCTATTATGATGTCATAATTCGACAAGTACAAACTTCATCCGATCAAGATGAAATTTCTTGAGCATAATCTGGGAATAAATTAGTTTAGAAAAAAACAATGATGACGTCATCGGTCACGTGGTTCGGACGCCATATTTGTTTTAACACAAAAGCCTTAAAACCACTGAAAATACATCCTGGCGAGGGTTTGAAATATCTGATTCCTCTTTTTCTTGTTCTTAAAATGTCATGTATTGAACTAGGGAAGCCTTGTGCTTGGCTTAACGGTTAAGGTGGCCCGCTTAAGATCTCAGGGTCCTGAGTTCAAGCCCCTGTCAGGCTGTTGAATTAACACCAGGTGGGTTGCCTCAGCCTGTCATCCCTCTGAGGTCGGCAAAATGAGTACCTGCTTACCGGATGAATGAGCCATTCGAGTATCGTGTGTCGGAGTGGGAAACCATCCAGGATTGTACCCAATAGCCAAGAAACTGCTTCGGCAGCCATATGCATTTGAAGATGCAAAAAGGAGTGGTCTTCATCATCATCAAACTAGGACTGTGATTTGTGTTGACAAAATAATTGAAATATATTCCATGCGGAAAGAAGTCGATGGTTAAACCAGCAGGTAGATTTGGCAGGCACGCATCGTACTTTCCAGTTAATGACATGCTCTCATTCCCAGAAAACTGGCATCTCTTGCGTCCAAATCCTAGTATTTATTGTAGTCCTCTAAATCGTAACTGTAGGCTTTCCCAAACAGTTTGGAATGGGGGGGGGGGGGGGGGGAGTGAAAGGGGAGGAGGAGGGCAGGGATGGAGATGGAGAGATTGTCAACGAGGGAAAGGAGGCGAAGGGGTAGAGCGTTCGAGGGAATTTCCTGCTATTTCCAGTGGCAGGCAGACAAACACACGCTTGTTCGTTGAAATGTGCCATCTGACCCCGCGGTGTGGTTGGGTAAACACGCTTGGCTTGGCAGCCCGGGCTGTACTTTACCGTTGTAAGGCGAATCCGCAACATGCACCATGTCTTCATGAACCGGTATCGTTTGTGAGCGACATGGACAGATGGAGTATATACACTGTATAATTATATATACACTGTATAATATATATATATATATATATAAATATAAATATAAATATAAATATAAATATAAATATAAAAATAAAAATATATACCGTATATGTATGTACAGTTATTCTCATCAGCCTATTAGTCTCTCACCTCACATTTTGGGTGTATGAGTGGACTCACCATGTATGTGTGTTGTGTGTGTATATAGCTTATGAAGGCTGACTAATGCTGTGGTTAGCATTGTTGCAGCTTCCATCTGCTTTATGCATTGGACAGTTCTTTTTAAAAAAATGAATGGAACGTAAGCCAGGAATGCACATTTAATGTTAGGCTCCTTCATCCCTACTGAAACACAGTATATGTTGTTTTATATAATCACCTTCCTGCCTCCATGGCTCTCTCTGTTAAGAGGCGACCTTCTTTTTAAACAATACACGTAAAAAAAAAAAAACAACAACCCCAAACATTCTAACAAAACTAAGCACATCCATCTCAGTGCAAACTAGTACACATGCACCTTGGTCCTAAGGATAAGATTCATCATGGTCATATAAACATGGTTAATGATATAGGAGACCAGCCCGGAAGTGAGATGGCTGCTTGCAGGACTTGCAATCAACCATCTTACTTCAGGATTGGTCTCCTACGTATATGTACCAGTCCTGATATTAACTCAACCAGTCCTGATATCAATTCTGCTCTCTCTTATGCAAAGATTCAGCCCATCTCGTCTTCGGTTATCGTACCCATCCTCCCGCCCATGGTATTCTGAATCCTATGGTGAGGCAGTTGCTCTGAAGCAACTTGCCTTCTTTTCCCTGGAAAGCAATCCCAACTGAAGTCAATCTCAGATCATTCCACAAAGCCCACAACAAGTATGTGTCCACTCTCAGGAGAGCCAGAAAACACCATCTGTCCAATTTCAAGAATGAACCTTCAAACTTGTCTCCCTCCTCTAAAACCTGGTGGTGCCTTGCTAAGTCTGTCTCTGATGTATGTTCCCCTTCCATCGCATCCCTCTCTTCAAATGGCACCACAGCTGTCTCTGCTCATGAGAAGGCAGAATGCCTCAATTCTGCATTTGCTTCCAAATCTTGTTTCACCAACTTCTCGCTCTCTGTATCCACCCTACCCAGTTGTGCCCAACTGCTCCGGGATTTTGTGTCTTTTGCACCTGAGAAGGTGCAGAAGCTTCTTTAAACCCTCGACTATGATTCTGCAATTGGACCAGTCGGCATCAGCTCACGTGTCCTGAAAACCTGCTCTGCTGCTCTTGCACATCCTCTTTCTGCTCTTTTCACCCTGTCATTAGCCCTAGGTCATCTTCCATCTGTGTGGATATCAGACACAATCACTGCATCACATAAAAGGTGCAAAAACTGATCCCCTTAACGAGAGATCTATTAGCTTACTTCCATACATCGGCAAGGTCATGGAATCCATCATCTCAGTTCTCATCTCAGTTGATATGAAATTATTTTTCTCGAACAACCTCATATCAGATCACCAATGTGGTTTCAGACCAGGTCACTCCACCTGGGATATGCTGCTTCTACTCACCTAACAATGAATGGAAGGCCTCACTGTCAAACACGAGTTCAGAGCCATCTCTCTGGACATATTTCATGTTTTTGATACAATCTGACATCCTGCCTTGCTCTCCAAACTCTCTGCCTATGGCATCCAAGGCCAACTCCACACATGACTTACTGACTTCCTCTGCTCTCGTAGCCAACATGTGGCTCTCAACGGAATCCTTTCATTTCCCCTCCCTGCCAAGGCTGGAGTGCCGGAAGGCAGTGATCTGGGCCCAGTCATATTCCTGATTTTCATCATCGATCTCCCTGACTCTCTAGAACATCCTCTTTATCTCTTTGCTGATGACTCCACCCTCTGCCATGACATCCCTTATCCTTCAGATAGGCATTCTCAGCCTCTTCCACATCTTTCGACCTTCGCAAAATCACAAGCTGGTCAACCACTTGGACAAATCTCACACTATCAGTTCAGACAGTCTTTCAATCCTGACAAATCGAATACTCTCACTCTCTTTCCCTATGAAATGGCAAATATACCTTCTTAACAATCCTCTTGAGGAAGTTCAGTCACTTAAACTCCTCAATGTCATTAACAGCCATGATCCTTCTTGGGCCAAACACATTTCAAAGTTGGCCTCAAAAGCCAGTCTAGACACTAGGCATCGTCTGTCATACAGAGGCCTTCCTTGGCACACCTGAACTCTTATCCACCTTGTATATACAGTATATATATATATATATATACATACCTAGGCATACATATATATATATATATATATATATATATAAATATATATATGTATATGATATATACATACCTATGCATACATATATATATATGTATATGATATATACATACCTATGCATACACATATATATATATATATATATAGATATATATATATATATATATATATGTATGTATGTATGTATGTATATATATATATATATATATATATATATATATATATATATATATATATATACACACTGTATATACACTACCTATAGAAAGTCCTTTTAAAATTTCAAAATATAAAAATATCCCCTTTTAAAAATTTTCACCTTTTGTTGCCCTATAGCCTGGAATTAAAATGTATTAAATCAGACTTTTTCCACCTTTATTTACACATAGTAACCCACAACTTCCAAGTGAAAAACAAATTCAACAAATTTCAGAAAATTAATTAAAAATGCAAAACGAGAATATCTTGGGTGGATAAGTGTCCACCCTCCTTACAAATGCAATTGTGAATTATCTCAGGTATAACCAATCACCTTCAAAATCACACATCAAGTTAATTGGTCTCCACCTGTGTTAAATTGTAGTGATTCTGAATATTTCAGAATAAAATCAGATGTTGCTGTCGGTTTCCTCTGCTGGGTAGAGCATTTCACAGCAAGGACTTAACCATGAGCGCCAAGGAGCTTTCAGAAGATCTCTGTGATAAAGTTGTGGAAAAGTACAGATCAGGGGATGGGTATGAAAATATGTCAAAGGCTTTGAATATCCCTTGGAGCATAGTCAAGATAAGACTAACATTAAGAAGTGGAAGACGTATAGTACCACCAAGACCCTGCCTATATCGGGCTGTCCCTCCGAACTGCGTGACTAAGCAAGGAGGAGACTGATCAGAGAGGCCACCAAGAGGCCAATGGCAACTTTGAAAGAGCTACAGGCCTTTATGGCAAAGACTGGTCACTATGTGCATGTGACAGCAATATCTCAAGCACTCCACAAGTCTGACCTGTATGGTTGGGTGGCAAGAAGGAAGCCATTACTCAAAAAAGCCCACCTGGAGTCCCATTTGAGGTGTGCAAAAAACCAGTCCGGAGATTCTGAAGCCATGTGGCAAAAAGTTTTGTGGTCTGAGGAAACCAAGATGGAACTTTTTGGGCTAAATGCAAAACGTTATGTTTGGAACAAATCCAACACAGCACATCACCCAACGAACACCATCCCTACTGTGAAGCATGGTGGTGGCAGCATCATGTTATGGGGATTTTTCTCATCAGCAGGGACTGGCACACTTGTCAGGATAGAAGGGAAAATGGATGGAACAAAATACACAAAAGTCCTAGAGGAAAACCTGCTGCCCTCTGCAAGAAAGGTGAAATTGGGATGGAAGTTCAACTTTCAGCATGACAACGACCCGAAGAACACAGCCAAAGCTACACTGGAGTGGCTAAGGAACAAAAAGATAAATGTCCTTGAGTGTCCAGTCAGAGCCCCGACCTAAATCCGTTTATGTGAAAGGAGATGACCTGAATCGAATTGAAAATCTGTGGCATAACTTGAAGATTGCAGTCCATCATCGCTCTGCACGTAACTTGACTGAGCTTGAACAGTTTTGTACAGAAGAATGGGTAAATATTGCTCAATCAAAATGTGCAAAGTTGGTAGAGACCTATCCCAACAGACTCACACCTCTAATTGCTGTCAAAGGTGCTTCCACCAAGTATTAACTCAGGGGGGTGGACACTTATCCAACCAAGATATTCTAATGTTGTATTTTTAACTAATTTTCGGAAATTTGTTGAATGTGTTTTTCACTTGGAAGTTGTGGGTTATGATGTTTAAATCCAGGTGGAAAAAGTCTGATTTAATGCTATTTAATTCCAGGCTATATGGCAACAAAGGATGAAAATTTTGAAAGGTGGTGTAGACTTTCAGTGAAAAGGCACTATATATGTATGTGTATGAACAGTCGTGGCCAAAAATATTGGCAACTTTGCACTTTTTTCAAATAACTCACAATTTTCTCGAACAATAAGTTGAAATTGACAAAAGCATTTGGTCTCCACAATTCTTTATTTCACTGTTAATATTACAGAACTATTGTTTTTGATTCAAAACTTAATATATCCTTTTAGAACAGAAAATAAAAAGATTTGGCATTGAAAAAATTATTGACACCCTCGAATTAATATTTGGTAGCACAGCTTTTGGACAAAATTACTGCAGTCAATCGCTTCCTATAGCCATGAATGAGCTTCCTACACCTCTCTACTGGCAGATTAACCCACTCTTTTTGTGCAAACTGCTCCAGTTCTCCCAGATTTCAAGGGTGCCTTCTCCCAAATGCTGTTTTTAGATCTCCCCACAGGTGTTCAATGAGATTTAGATCTGGACTCATTGCTGGCCACTTCTGAACAGTCCAGCGTTTTGTTCTGAACCATTCCTGGGTGCTTTATGAAGTATGTTTGGGGTCATTGTTCCGCTGCAATACCCATGACCTTCGATGGAGACCCAGCTTTCTGACACTGGGTTGACATTGCACTCCAAAATGCCTTGGTAATCTCCTGATTTCATGATGCCATCCACACATTCAAGGTACTCAGTGCCAGAGGCAGAACAGCACCCCAAAACATCACTAAACCTCCTCCATGTTTAACTGTAGGGAAGGTGTTCTTTTCGTTGAAGGCTTCATTTTGGTTTATGTAAACATAGAGATGATGTGCTTGAGCAAAAAGCTCTCATTTGATCTCATCTGTCCACAGGACATTCTCCCAGAATGATTTTGGCTTGTTCAGCAGTGGGGTCCTCCTGGGTCTCCTACAATAGAACTCCCTTTCCTTGAGTTGGTGACAGATGGTGCAAGTTGAAACTGTCATACCTTGTGTATGAAGGTCAGCTTGAATCTGTTTGGCAGTTCATTGAGGTGCTTTCTCCACCAATCGAACAATCATTCGCTGCAATCTTCGATCAAGTTTTCTCTTGCTCCACGTCCAGGGAGGTTGGCTACTGTGCCATGGGCCTTAAACTTCCTGATAGCGTTGCGTACGGTCGACACAGGAACATCAAGGTCTCTGGAGATGGACTTGTAGCCTTGAGATTGTCCATGCTTTGCTTGGCTACAATCTTCTGTCTGACCTCCTCAGACAATTCCCAGGTTTTCTTTCTTTTCTCCATGGTCATTCTGTACACACAATGACACAAAACAGCAGAGTGACTCCTTTTCTCTATTCAAACTGGTTGAATGAATGATTTTTATATTGCTGGCACCTGCAACTCACCACGGGTGAGTTAAATTCCAAAGTAATCTACTCAATACAATTATGATTTTGAGTATCCACCCATATAAAAGTGCTCTCTCTCCACATGTAAACAAATACAGGGGTTTGACATTTGTAGTTTCGCTGCTTCAGTAATATCTCGATACAATTGTTATTTTGAGTTTCCACCTGAACGACACTGATTTTTCTCCAATCTAAAGTGGGTAGGATATCTCACTATAATTCACCAAATGTCCGTCCGTCCGTTCGAAAGTACCACAAAAACGGCTGAACTGATCGCAACTATATTTTGGGTGGGTATTCCTGGGACCCCTGGGAATAAAATAGGCTATATTGTTTTTCCAGGTTTTCCAATTTTCCAATTTTCCAGTTTTTCCAAACACGATTGAATAATATTTACCGATATGAACAGTGATGTGGCTTTTGTTGAAAGTCGACGTGCCAGGAGAGAGTAGATCGACTCCTGACGAACTCTTCCTATAGAAACGTGCGGCTCCGAAGTAACACGGCAATGTGTGCAAAGCGACTGAGAAACAGGTGTAGCGGCCGCTTCCATGGTACAGATTCGGCGCGCACTCTTCACACATAAACGTGTGACTGAGAAAGACGTGTAGCGGCCGCTTCCGTTTTGCAGAATTCAATCTTTTTTCAAAATGGATGCCATGTACTGTTTAGATTTTGATGATTTGCGTGTGATATGATTCAACGGATTTTTATTTTTTATTTTTTTTGGATACATAATTGAGGCTCATGAATGAGCTAACATTTATCACACAAACAAATCAAACAGACAAACATCCAAAGTATATAAAAAGGGGAGCGGTAGACAAGATGGGGAGAGAAGGGGAAGCACATAAACACAACATTTGTGAGGGACATCGGGAATGTGTGGGAGGGAGAGGGCTTGGGGGGAGGCGGCGTGCGAAAGGGGGGGGGGGGTGGGAGAAGTATAAACACAAGGACACCAAGGACTTCCAGGAAAGAAGTTGGTATTTCAAAAAAGAGGATTTGGGGTGAAATTAGCAGGGGTAGAAAAGATCAAGGTTTTGGATGGGGGAAGATAAGAGATGGTGGTGAACAGCTGTTTTAAAGACCTGGAGGGAGGAGTGGGATTGAAGAGAGTGAGGGAGTTTGTTCCAGAGGTGAGAGAAAAGAGGAATGAAGGAGTGAAGGTGAGCAGAGAGTCTTGATTTTGGCAGTTTAACCATAAGAGGGTTGCAGGCAGATCTTGTGCGACCTGGAGGAATATTTGGGGGTCAGAGCCCAGAGAGAGCTGTGGGGGCAAGGCCAGAGAGGAGTCGGTAGAAGACGGAAAGACCACCAACCTTCCTGCGGTGAGTGAGCGAAAGGCCCTTAGAGTTAGCTTCATCTAGTATTTAGCGCCGTATGTGCTCAATGTCATACACTGTATCAGGATGAGCGGTACGTGTTGAGGGGAAACCATGTGCATTCGGAACTGTGATCAGAGGTGGTGCACGTTGATCTTGCACAGGCCGATTGCAGGCGATGCAATGCAGTTGGGTGAGGAGCTGCTCTCTAAAGCCAGCTGCATCATTCGCTTCAATCTGAGGCATTTTCTGCAACTGTTTCATCATGGTCTTCCATCGTTCTTCCAGGGGTTCCAGTTCCATGTGGTCCAGCTCATCGATGTCTTGCTCAACCTGTTCCTTATCCGCTTTCTTGTTCTCAATCCCTTTCATTTGGGCCTCCCAATTGAAGCCCCACCCGTAGGGCGGGTACCTTTGCTAGTTTTATAAATTTCTCAATACAATTATGATTTTGAGTTTCTACCCACACAAAGCTGCTCTCTCTTCACATCTAAACACATTCACGAGTTCAGCATTAGCAGTTTTTTGCCATTTACTACATGTGGAAGCTTTTCCTGGTTCGGTAATATCTCAATAAAATTTGGGTTTTTGCGTTTGCACCCGTACATTGCCGATCTTTCTCCACATGTAAACATATTCACGTCTTTGGAATACAATTGAGATGCAGTACGTTTTTTACCCAAGTTAATCACGAACTGACTGTCCATGCCTGTGAGATTATTGGCTTCCATGTGTGCGTAGCATGGGTACCTTGCTAGTCTATATTATAATAGCCGTAGATGATTCTGTCTGTCTGTTGGGTGTCTGTCCGGGGTGTGGCTTACTCGGTTTGCAGAGTAGCTCCACCCATAGCTCCACCCATTCTGAGAGTGGCTTCATATAATTATAAACAAATATCCACCATTTTATTAACTCGCATAGCTTTGAGGCCTGTTTTGTAGGCCCATGGTGTCTTGCTCTCTCTCCCAGTTTTATTTCAAATCAAATTCGATATATCATTTCATTTTTCACAGTCGCTAACATAGTTTTAGACTCGGTTGAAAAAAAACGGGAAGAAAATCCGATGAAAGTTGCCGTTTATAGAACGAAATGAATTCTCAAACGCCTGTAACTTCAAGGCCATTGAGTCTCTCTCACGCCTTTATCTCCAATCTAACTCACCATATGATTTCATTTTTATCGATGGTTTCAGACTCGGTGTCAGCAATAATTGAGAAC
>NW_027618256.1:70000-77500 GCF_964187855.1 Myxine glutinosa
GTGCAAATGATTAGAACATCGTTAGAGAGGACCTTGGAGGAACCTGTCTTATTTAAACCTCAGACATTTCGTTTGGTTTGCTCTTTGTTGTTGAAGTGTGCGGCGTCACCATGCCTAGATCAAAAGAGCTCTCTGAGGCCTTCAGAAAGAAGGTTATAGATGCCTACGAGTCTGGGAAGGGATTTAAAAAGATCTCCAAAGAATTTGAAATCAATCATTCGACTGTCCAGAAGATCATCTGCAAGTGGAGAAGATTCCAAACAACTGCCAACTTGTTCAGGCCAGGCCGCCCCAGCAAGTTCAGCTTGAGAGCAGACCGCAATATGCTGAAAGAAGTCTCTGAGAACCCCAGAATGTCATCACGGGACCTACAGGTAGCTCTTGCCACTGTTGATGTCAAAGTGCACGAGTCGACCATTAGAAAGAGGCTGCACAAATTTTATCTCCATGGGAGGTGTGCCAGGAGGAAACCTTTGCTGTCCAGAAAGAACATCAGGGCAAGACTAAAGTTTGCCAATGAACACCTAGGCAAAGACCAGCACTTCTGGAACAATGTGCTCTGGACAGATGAGTCAGAGGTAGAGCTATTTGGCCACAGTACCAGAAGACATTTTGGCGAAAACCAAAGACAGCATTTGACCACAACAACCTGATACCAACTGTAAAGCATGGTGGTGGAAATATTATGGTTTGGGGCAGCTTTGCTGCATCAGGGCCTGGGCAGCTCACCATCACAGAATCCACACTGAATTCTTCATTGTACCAGAGGGTCCTTGAGGATAATGTGAGGCCATCTGTCGGAAAGTTGAAGGTCAACCGAAGGTGAACCTGCAATATGACAATGACCCTCAACATACCAGTAAATCCACCAAGGAATGGCTGAAAAGAAAGAAATGGAGGGTTCTGGAATGGCCAAGTCAAATCCCGGATCTAAATCCCATCGAGATGTTGTGGGGGGATTTGAAACGAGCTGTGCATGCAAGAAACCCCTCAAACATCGCACAGCTCAAAGAATTCTGCATGGAGGAGTGGGGAAAAATTTCTCCCAGTCGATGACAAAGACTGGTAGACAGTTATAAGAAATGCCTACTTGAGGTTGTTTCTGCCAAAGGGGGCAATACCACCTATTAGAGCCAAGGGTGTACTTACTTTTTCCACATGCGAAATTTGCATTTATGTTTATTTAAATTATACAATGGACTACAAAATGTAAATGTTTCATGATATTTGTTATATTATATCACCTTTATCTATCAATATTGTTGAAATGAAGATCAAAGAGCTGTATGTTGAAATATGTTGAAAAAGTCAAAACTTTACATGGGGTGTACTTACTTTTTCACGTGACTGTATATATATAAGTATTATTGCAGTTACCATATATATATAATTATATATATTCCTTTCTATGAATAATTGTCTTTTTGTCCTTTGCACCGAGCTAGGATGTAAGACAAAATATATACAGAAGGCCAAGATGAAGCAAAGGGATCACCTTATGTCACTATTTTCATAAACTACTTTTTCATTACCACAGATAGGCACATGTGCGTGATTGTATTTGTAACGTCCTTCCGTTTTGCTCCGTTTTAAACGTGGTGTTCATCCCGGCCTGGACAGCTTGTGCTCGCGCGAACGGACGATCACTTACGTACGCGGCCAGATGGCATGGTGCATGTGACGGGCTTGGTGGTGGTGGGTTGGGAGGGGGGAGTGGTGTCGAAAGAGAACCAAGGAGACGCAGTTGTGAATGGGGGAGGGAGGGAGGTGGTGTAAGAGAGGAGCTGGGTGGTTAAAACGAGAGGGGACGGGCAGGGGGAGGAGGGTATGTATATATATGTATGTATACATAGTGGTTGTATGTTGTATTCGGGAAAGAAATGTGGTGATACGGTGTTTGTGTGTGTGTGTGTGTGTGTGTGTGTGTGTGTGTGTGGATTCGAGGGGATGTAGCTGCTGGAGTTAGAACGGGGTTTGTTAAGTGGGGGGGAGGGAGGAGTGGCAACGAGATCCAGTTTGTTGGGAGGGTATGAGGTGTTCGTGTGAAGGAGAATACCATAGAGGTGCAGTGGGGGATTGGTGGGGGAGTGGAGGTGGGGGGAAGGGTGGGGGGGGGGGGGGGGTTGGGGAGAGTGGGGGTGGGGGGAGGGGAGTGAGGTGGGAGAGGGGAGAGTGAAGTATAGAAAACTGAGAGGAGGTGGAAGGGAGGATAGCATAGGGGAGTGACGCGCTATCCAGGCACGTATGCAAGTGCGCACGGGTCGGCATAACAAGCGGATCGATGGACCAGCGATCTATGGCAGCGCTCGTACGAAAGATGAAACGCTTTTCGCTGCCACGATCGCTTTCCTGACAGCTCGACCCGACGGGCTGTGCGTGCCAATCGATAGTCGTGCGCATCAGTCTAATCTTCCCAGGCTTTAATGTTGGGAAGAGGAAAAAGCGTTCGACTGGTTAAAAAAAAAGGATGAAAAAGTTTCCACCTTCAGTAGATATTCTTCCAATCCTTTAGCGATCCCGTTATTTTATTTTATCTTTTACAGCCACTGAGCGCTTTATCACCGTGTTCAGTTTGGAAAAATGAAGATTAAATCTCACAATCATCCCGTGATAAAACGGCATTTCTAAATCACCGCAAATACGTCATATTTTACACTTCTTTTACAGGACAGAAACATTTTCGAAAACGCTTAAATTCACGGTTGGATTAAAGGTATAAATCTGGATGTGATTCCATGCTTTATTCAGGCAATAGAATCCTCTATATATGGATCCAAACGAAATGGAATTCAAAAACGCGAAACAAACGCACCAGCTCGCTATCATAAAACAGCACAAAACGTCACAGAGTGAAATGTTTTACCTTATTAAAAAGATGTTAGCTTCCATGTAAAACATAACGCTTCATTCCATGGCAGCTGCTTTCCATTCCTCGGGAGGATCGTTTTCCCTCAACAGTCACAATTGACCCTGATTATAATCTCGCTTGGATATGCCAGTTTTGCAGAAATTACTGCCCATCATGAAGTCAGTGGGTTTGAGGCGAATTAAATGATGACGCATTGCCATGGCGATAAACGAATTCAGGTGAGGTCAGGTGATAGGCTGACATCTGCTGCGTGTTAATAAGCCCCAGTGGAGAAAGCGAATGTGCCGCCGTTTCTCCAAACACAAGGATGTTGGCTGTGAAACTTGCCCGTACCTGCACGATTGGGCCATCTTTAATTTAACTTCCACGGTTCCCACAATATTCCTTACCTGAGGAAATTTATTTCTTGCTTGAGTTCACCACTCCCTCTCAGGAACATGCATGACGCGTCATGCAACGCGTTATTGTCATTACGAAAGGCATTCAAAAATTATACCAATGAAATGCTTTGCTGATCTTAATAGTGTAAGACATGACATACATATATATATACAGTCACGTGAAAAAGTAAGTACACCCCATGTAAAGTTTTGACTTTTTCAACATATTTCAACATACAGCTATTTGATCTTCATTTCAACAATATTGATAGATAAAGGTGATATAATATAACAAATATCATGAAACATTTACATTTTGTAGTCCATTGTATAATTCAAATAAATATAAATGCAAATTTCGCATGTGGAAAAAGTAAGTACACCCTTGGCTCTATTAGGTGGTATTGCCCGCTTTGGCAGAAACAACCTCAAGTAGGCGTTTCTTATAACTGTCTACCAGTCTCTGACATCCACTGGGAGAAATTTTTGCCCACTCCATGCAGAATTCTTTCAGCTGTGCGATGTTTGAGGGGTTTCTTGCATGCACAGCTCGTTTCAAATCCCCCCACAACATCTCGATGGGATTTAGATCCGGGCTTTGACTTGGCCATTCCAGAACCCTCCATTCCTTTCTCTTCAGCCATTCCTTGGTGGATTTACTGGTATGTTTAGGGTCATTGTCATGTTGCAAGGTCCACCTTCGGTGAGCTTCAACTTTCCGATAGATGGCCTCACATTATCCTCAAGCACCCTCTGGTACAATGAAGCATTCATAGTGGATTCGATGATGGTGAGCTGCCCAGGTCCTGATGCAGCAAAGCTGCCCCAAACCATAATATTTCCACCACCATGCTTTACAGTTGGTATCAGGTTCTTGTGGTCAAATGCTGTCTTTGGTTTTCGCCAAACATGTCTTCTGGTACTGTGGCCAAATAGCTCTACCTTTGACTCATCTGTCCAGAGCACATTGTTCCAGAAGTGCTGGTCTTTACCGAGGTGTTCATTGGCAGACTTTAGTCTTGCACTGATGTTCTTTCTGGACAGCAAAGGTTTCCTCCTGATACACCTCCCCTGTAGATCAAATTTGTGCAGCCTCTTTCTAATGGTAGACTCGTGCACTTTGACATCAACAGTGGCAAGAGCTACCTGTAGGTCCCGTGATGACATTCTGGGGTCCTTCGAGACTTCTTTCAGCATCTTGCGGTCTGCTCTCGGGCTGAACTTCTGGGGCGGCCTGGCCTGAACAAGTTGGCAGTTGTTTGGAATCTTCTCCACTTGTAGATGATCTTCCGGACAGTCGAATGATTGATTTCAAATTGTTTGGAGATCTTTTTAAATCCCTTCCCAGACTCGTCGGTATCTATAACCTTCTTTCTGAAGGCCTCAGAGAGCTCTTTTGATCTAGGCATGGTGACGCCGCAAACTTCAACAACAAAGAGCAAACCAAACGAAATGTCTGAGGTTTAAATAAGACAGGTTCCTCCAAGATCTTCTCTAACAATGTTCTAATCATTTGCACCTGAGCTGGTGCACCTGATTCTAATTTTAGGTATTTGAAGTAGTGATAAATGTAGGTGTGTACTTACTTTTTCCACATGCTAAATTTGTATTTATGTTTATTTAAATTATGCAATGGACTACAAAATGTGAATGTTTCATGATATTTGTTATATTATATCGCCTTTATCTATATTATAATAGCCGTAGATGATTCTGTCTGTCTGTCTGTCTATCTGTTGGGTGTCTGTCCGGGGTGTGGCTTACTCGGTTTGCAGAGTAGCTCCACCCATAGCTCCACCCATTCTGGGAGTGGCTATAAACAAATATCCACCATTTTATTAACTCGCATAGCTTTGAGTCCTGTTTTGTAGGCCCGTGGTGTCTTGCTCTCCCCCAGTTTTTTTTCAAATCAAATTCGATAAATCATTTCATTTTTCACAGTCGCTAACATAGTTTTAGACTCGGTTGAAAAAAAACGGGAAGAAAATCCGATGAAAGTTGCCGTTTATAGAACGAAATGAATTCTCAAAGGCCTGTAACTTCAAGGCCATTGAGTCTCTCTCACGCCTTTATCTCCAATCTAACTCACCATATGATTTCATTTTTATCGATGGTTTTACTTTTAGACTCGGTGTCAGCAATAATTGAAAACAATCCACACACGCGGGAAAATGCAGAGATATATTTTTTAAAATCGCGTCATGGTGTATCATACACCGCCCAACATGACACCGCCGGCAATGTGTCGATATATATTAAAAATTCGCTTTTGCTTTTCCGTTATGATATATTACTATTTCGTTTGATGATAGTCGTCACAAAAACGTCAACAATGATGCCGACATATATTTCTTCGTTTTTATTTCATTCAACATATTAGCCGGAAGTAAAATATGTTTCAGGAAATTACCGAGAGATATTTCTTCGTTTTTTTTATTAGTTATGTGCGCATACACTTTAAATAGGTTTATTTGAAATCTTTAATTTTCCACAAACATTCCACACACGCGGGAAAATGCAGAGATATATTTTTTAAAATCGCGTCATGGTGTATCATACACCGCCCAACATGACACCGACGGCAATGTGTCGATATCTATTTTAAATTCGATATATCATTTCATTTTTCACAGTCGCTAACATAGTTTTAGACTCGGTTGAAAAAAAACGAGAAGAAAATCCGATGAAAGTTGCCGTTTATAGAACGAAATGAATTCTCAAATGCCTGTAACTTCAAGGCCATTGAGTCTCTCTCACGCCTTTATCTCCAATCTAACTCACCATATGATTTCATTTTTATCGATGGTTTTAGAGTCGGTGTCAGCAATAATTGAGAACATTCCACACACGCGGGAAAATGCAGATATATTTTTTAAAATCGCGTCATGGTGTATCATACACCGCCTAACATGACACCGACGGCAACGTGTCGATACATATTAAAATTTGATATATCATTTCATTTTTCACAGTCGCTAACATAGTTTTCGACTCGGTTGAAAAAAAACGGGAAGGAAATCCAATGAAAGTTGCCGTTTATAGAACGAAATGAATTCTCAAACGCCTGTAACTTCAACTTCAAGGCCATTGAGTCTCTCTCACGCCTTTATCTCCAATCTAACTCACCATATGATTTCATTTTTATCGATGGTTTTGGACTCGGTGTCAGCAATAATTGAGAACATTCCACACACGCGGGAAAATGCAGAGATATATTTTTAAAAATCGCGTCATGGTGTATCATACACCGCCCAACATGACACCGACGGCAACGTGTCGATATATATTAAAAATTCGCTTTTGCTTTTCCGTTAAGATATATTACTTTTTCGTTTGATGACAGTCGTCACAAAAACGTCAACAATGATGCCGACATATATTTCTTCGTTTTTATTTAATTCAACATTATTAGCCGGAAGTAAAATATGTTTCAGGAAATTACCGAGAGATATTTCTTCGTTTTTTTAAATTAGTTATGTGCGAATACACTTTAAATAGGTTTATTTGAAATCTTTAATTTTCCAAAATATAATTTACTTGCCATTTATCATTTGATGATTACGAGACAAATTCCTCTTGAGGATCGTGACAATTCATGCGCTGCGTGGAAACTTCTATTTCCAAAATGAATGAGACGATCGATGAAGAACGCAGACTTGAACAGGATGCAGCAAGAAAACGAATGAGACGGGCGAACGAGTCCATCGACGAACGTCAATGCAAACTTGCGGGGTCACCCGTGGGAATCCCACGGGCATGGATGTGTGTGACATTTCGACATATTGAGTTAGATGCTGCACATTCATTTTTACAAAATGGTTACTGGCAAGTCATCAGATCCAGAAATGGTGTAAAAACCACCGTTTAGAGGCCATTTTTCCCCGCAAAGCGGGGGTTGGCCTTTTCGGGGACCGTGGTAGTTGTTGTTTTTTTGTCCCCTTTTTGAAGCAATGTTTTACGGCCGGATGCCCTTCCTGACGCCAACCCTTTTTGCCGCCTTCAACGACAAACAGGGAATTACCAGTGAACTGGTACTCAATTAGCCGACCTCGGAAGGATGACAGGCTGAGTCAACCCCCCTGGCATTAATTCGGCGATCGACCGAGATTCGAACCCAGGATTCTAAGCCGGCACCCTAGCCGCTAGCCCAACACCAGAAATGGTGTCATGAACACAATTTATTTACGCACAAGCACAAAAGCAAGACGGGCCGATTTCCGATTCCGACGGGCGAGACGGGCCGATTTCCGA
>NW_027618257.1:5000-55000 GCF_964187855.1 Myxine glutinosa
GTGGTGGTGAGGTGTTTTTATTATGTGTTTTATGGCTGTGAGGTGTTTTAAATTACTTGGTGGTAAGGTGTTTTGAATTATGTGGTGGTGAGGTGTAATCATCCCAAACTTCCAGTCTGCACCTGTTTGTGTGTGTGTGTGTGTGTGTGTGTGCATGTGTGCCAAGGGGTTTTTGTTTGAAAGTTTGTTTTTTGTTTGTTTGCCAAGTTTGAACACCTTTTATGCATGTGCCAAGGGGTTCTTTCTTGAAAAAAAAACATTCAACCTAAATCTTCAACCTAAATTGCCTATAAAAATGTAATATCACAAACACAACAAATACATTTGTGCAAAATAATTGTTTGTTTTATGATTGGTGTAAATCATGACAACACAGCAACTCAGGTACAGTCATTATCCTCAGCTAAAATAAGCCCGTTCCTCAGTAATGACGCTTGGCTCGGCTCGCTGCGCTCGCCTCACCAAGCTAGTATATATATACAGTCATGTGAAAAAGTAAGTACACCCCATGTAAAGTTTTGACTTTTTCAACATATTTCAACATACAGATATTTAATCTTCATTTCAACAATATTGACAGATAAAAGTGATATAATATAACAAATATCATGAAACATTTACATTTTGTAATCCATTGCATAATTTAAGTAAACATAAATGCAAATTTCGCATGTGGAAAAAGTAAGTACACCCCTACATTTATCACTACTTCAAATACCTAAAATTAGAATCAGGTGCACCAGCTCAGGTGCAAATGATTAGAACATCGTTAGAGAGGATCTTGGAGGAACCTGTCTTATTTAAACCTCAGACATTTCGTTTGGTTTGCTCTTTGTTGTTGAAGTGTGCGGCGTCACCATGCCGAGATCAAAAGAGCTCTGAGACCTTCAGAAAGAAGGTTATAGATGCCTACGAGTCTGGGAAGGGATTTAAAAAGATCTCCAAACAATTTGAAATCAATCATTCGACTATCCGGAAGATCAGCTACAAGTGGAGAAGATTCCAAACAACTGCCAACTTGTTCAGGCCAGGCCGCCCAAGCAAGTTCAGCCCGCGAGCAGACCGCAAGATGCTGAAAGAAGTCTCTAAGAACCCCAGAATGTCATCACGGGTCCTACAGGTAGCTCTTGCCACAGTCAATGTCAAAGTGCACGAGTCTACCATTAGAAAGAGGCTGCAGAAATTTGATCTATATGGGAGGTGTGCCAGGAGGAAACCTTTGCTGTCCAGAAAGAACATCAGGGCAAGACTAAAGTTTGCCAATGAACACCGAGGCAAAGACCAGCACTTCTGGAACAATGTGTTCTGGACAGTTGAGTCAAAGGTAGAGCTATTTGGCCACAGTACCAGAAGACATGTTTGGCGAAAACCAAAGATAGCATTTGACCACAAGAACCTGATACCAACTGCAAAGAATGGTGGTGGAAATATTATGGTTTGGGGCAGCTTTGCTGCATCAGGGCCTGGGTAGCTCACCATCATATAATCCACTATGAATTCTTCATTGTACCAGAGGGTGCTTGGGGATAATGTGAGGCCATCTGTCGGAAAGTTGAAGCTCAACCGAAGGTGGACCTTGCAACATGACAATGACCCTAAACATACCACTAAATCCACCAAGGAATGGCTGAAAAGAAAGAAATGGAGGGTTCTGCAATGGCCAAGTCAAAGCCCGGATCTAAATCCCATCGAGATGTGGGGGGATTTGAAACGACCTGTGCATGCAAGAAACCCCTCAAACATCGTACAGCTGAAAGAATTCTGCATGGAGAAGTGGGCAAAAATTTCTCCCAGTCGATGTCAGAGACTGGTAGACAGTTATAAGAAACGCCTACTTGAGGTTGTTTCTGCCAAAGGGGGCAATACCACCTATTCGAGCCAAGGGTGTACTTACTTTTTCCACATGCGAAATTTCCATTTATGTTTATTTAAATTATAAAATGGACTACAAAATGTAAATGTTTCATGATATTTGTTCTATTATATCACCTTTATCTATCAATATTGTTGAAATGAAGATCAAATAGCTGTATGTTGAAATATGTTTAAAAAGTCAAAACTTTACATGGGGTGTACTTACTTTTTCACGTGACTGTATATGTAATGACTGTAAAGGACGGATTTCACGGACGGACGTAAGGATGGACGTAAAGGATTTCACGTGACTGTAAACATCACATGTCAAATTCATGTCATGAATTTGAGAGAATTATAACATTAAAAAGTAGAACCGCACCTCTGCTCGAGAATGATACAATCTCGACGGGAACGGTACTGTTAGAGTTGTAGAGCGCATATATCCGCCAGGCTGAACAGTTTGTATCCCACTGATAGGCCAGATCGGGATTCGGAACTGAACCAAAATCTAATTGGTTTGTTCTTCTCTCACTTCTCAGTTTTGTTAAAAGTCGTCCACAACTTTTTGAAATATCATGCTATATATCGTTTTTTTTGGCCCTATCACTCAATGCTGAAGAATCACTTTTAAAATTCGGGTATCCATATTCAGATCTTCTCCAAAATCGAATCGATTCGTCCTTTTCTCACACACACAACCTGTCCACCAAGTTTCCACCAAGGTGTGGGGTTGGATGTACTGCTAATCCCTTCATTGTTCAATTTACAAGGCCACAAACAAGAAGATAATTTCCAGATTCATAATTATACTGTTTTTTAATCGAAGAGATATAATGATATATGAATATTATGAGTGACAGAGTTTGCCAAACAACATACAGCAGAGAAAAGTGGAAGATAACATTTGAAAGCTCTACTGATGTATTCTGGCCTCCTTAGCCAAAGAAGGAAGGAAATATGGAGAGTGGGTGAAGGAAAGGTTCTTTTTTTTTTCGAAAAAGAAAGAAAGATTTGATTATTTCAAGACTTTGCTATTGTGTTGTATATTGTTTCATCTATCCATGTATTTTGTGTTTTACAGTTCTGGGTGGTGGCAGCCAGTATCTGCTTGTATCCATACTGCTAAAGAAGTGATGGAAAACCTTGTATGTAATTGAAGATGAAGTTCGGATGCCCCCATACTTATTTCGACTTGTATTATTCGCTTTGTTGCGGTGCTTTGCCTGAGGGGAAGTTCAGCACTGATGAAGCAGTCTCTTTGTGAGCATTGCACTCGGTGGTTTGCCATTCCTGCCCCTGTTTCTTGCCTTCCCAACAATCATCAGGGGTGTGAATTTGGAATGTTACCAGGGTACAAACGAAAATTTGCTGATGATAATTGTCAAACGGAATGGAATATTATATTTTTTTCATTTACCTACATGTAAATTACATTTTTGGCAATAGTATATTTAGTACTGGATGTTTTGTAATTGGGTTTTTTAAAAACACTTTATCTTTGTAAATTGTGAACCATATGCAAGTGGAACATTATTAATGTTATTTTAAAGATAAAAGAGCATTGCGCAAAACCTGATGTTTTTGCTTTTACAATTTGAAGGAAGACCGATGTAAACATTATTTGCTTAAATAAATGAATTAATTGGTGAAACGAATGAAAGAGAATGAATATTAAATCGTTTAAAATTTTGCCAGGGAACAATACTATGTGCAGATTTTGTCATTTTACCAAAACATACAGTAGTTCTATTATTAGCTCACCTGGACTTTAGTTTGGTGAACTTATGCGATCGAGCAGTGTGCGTCAGGAAGTCAAAAGAGTGAGTGAGTGAGTGAGTGAGTAAACACTTCAGTCATTATCGCTTTAACCAAACATACAATTTTGATGAAAATTGGCCACAAGCTTCATATCTGATGCATAACAAAGATGGATTAACTGAATCGAAATCTGCGCTCATTAACAGGGTCTATGGGAGGGAGGTATTTTCTCTCCAAAATAGGTATTTGCTCTCTTCTCCGAAACTACACGCACAATGTCAATGAAACTTCACACAACCTTCATCACCCGCGATGGACTAAAGTATGTTCACGGCATTAAAAAAAATCAGGGTCTAAAAGTGATCTTCAGCCCCCCCCCCCGACCCCCCAAATAGGTATATTCATTCTTCTCCGAAACTACACACACAATTTTGATGAAACTTGACACAAACTTCATTACCCGAGTACTAAAGTTTATTCATGACATTTAAAAAAAATCTTTCTTTCTTCTCCGTTTTCTATTTTGTGGGTCATCCACACCTACCCATGGTTCCCTGGTTCTACCGGTAACAATTCTACCAGGGAACCACGGGTAGGTGTGGTTCCCTGCTTTGAGTAATGTACTTTGTTTGTGGAAAAGGTTACACTTCAAAAATAAATTCAGAATGCAAAATTGTTTGATAAGTCCCATTAGCCACTAGCAAAACAGACTGGTTTTGCACGTCTTGCTAAAACAAATGGATGATGCATTGAATGGAATGTAAAGGTGTAATTTGTTATTCACGCTCATAAAAAGAAAAGGAAAAAACGACTTCTATGTTCTGTCAAATCATTCAAAAGGATTTTATTCAGTGTCATCGCTTTGGCACTTCGAGCACTTGCAAATCAAGCGTCAATACTTGACCTTGTAGATTTGTAATTTTAACCATTTAAGTCATCTCAATGTAATATGGAAAATAAAACTGACACAGTAGATTTGAAAATATGCAACAAAGTCGGTAATGCCAGTCTTACAATAAACTGTCTGCCTTTAGAGCCTCCACAATCAATACTTTCAAAGTCATCATAGGAGTTATATCTCACTTTGCAAAGCCTTCAAGTCATCGCGGATCTCCATGGCAATCTCACGAACATCCGCATTTCTGTCTGTCATTAAGGATTCCAAAAACTCATCACACAACAAAGACTTTACATGAGCAGTCAGTGTATTGCTGGTGTCTGGCTCCACGACCAAGGACTGAATCAACCGCAAGACTTGGCGCCGCAGCTCTGCCTCACTCTCATCTTTAAAAAAAAAAGGATAAAACAAAGAAACACACTTTGTGGGTTATACATGGATGCAATATGACGAGGATAATAATACATTTGTTGCATAGGTTTACGACTTAAAATGCAGTGGGCTGGCAGGATGGCCTCTCAGCTGTCTAGTCTGGGTTCAAATCCTGACCCAACTAGAAAGTGACGTCTCAGTGTTTCACAGACAGGGTTATTCATTGATGTGTGTACCCGTCACTTGGATGTTAAACTGGGTGTCCCATCTACCAGCTTTAGTTGGTGGACGTTAAAGATCCCATAGTGTCCTTCATGAAGAGTAGGCGAGCTATCGCCAAATTACAAAGCAGAGGGCACTGCATCAGTGGCACAGCCATGCCCTCACCCAATGATGATACCCTGCAGCCTTGTGCTGCATACAAATTAAGAAGAAGAATTAAAATACATCTGAAAATGGTAAAGGGGTGTTGAAACATTTTTTCAAACTAGATGGTATTCATAGAATACTTACCCTGCGCAGTCAACTTGGTGCGAGCCAACTTTTATGTTTTTGAACGTTTTTTTTTCTTTGATCCAATATGGCTGTCAGACCACGTGAGTGATGACATCATAAATTTATATTCTCTAATATAATTGTTGCATTGATTATGCTCAATAAATTTAAAACTGATCAGACTAAGCGTTGTCCCTGTCGAATTATGACATCATAATTATGCAACCAATGACGTCATCGTTAACAACACCTATTCCCCAAGGGAGTACTTGACAATGAGCCATGTTTCAATTTTTTTCCATGTAGCGGTTTCAGAGATATAAAGGTGCAGCTTTTTTCGATTTTTCAAACATAGCTCCTGTACCACGTGACCTATGATGTCATAATTATCGTTAAAAAATTATACAGGAGGAGCTGCTTATATTCTGAAAATTTCGTGTCCATCGGACTAACAATTGCAGAGGAAATTTTTTTTCATACTGATCACATCAAGCGTTGTACTTGTCGAATTATGACATCATAATGAAGGCACCGATGACACCATCAACATATCTTATTCCCCATGGAGAGTACTTGACAATGAGCCAGATTTCAATTTTTCCATAGAGCGGTTTGAGAGATAGAGGTGTAACGTTTTTCCAAGATGGCGTCCATACCACATGACCTATGATGTCATAATTACGAATAAAAGAAGAATACAGGCGGAGGCACTCCTATGGCAACATTTCGTGTCATTCGGACCAATGGTTGCTGAGAAACGGAATTTTAAAAATGCAGACATGTACGCCACACATACGTTGTTGAGCGAGGGTAACAAGAAAAGTGTAACAAAGTTAGCTAAAAATGGCACTCTTTGACATAACGACGTCAACCGATATGCCTCCGCCCACATTATTACATCATTATACATACTTGTACCAAGTTTGACTTGGATCCCTTCAGCCGTTCTTAAGTTATCATGGTAAAGAAATCATTTTTACTTAACATGACCTTTGACCTCTTGACCCAAAAATCACAGTTCATATTTACATCATGATACATACTTCTACCAAGTTTGATTTAAATCCCTTCAGCTGTTCTAAAGTTATCACATTTTACCTGCCATGAACTCTAGCCTTTGATATTTTGATGCCATAATCCTATCAGTTCATCTTTGCATCATGTATACTTATACCAAGTTCGTTAAAACTCCCATGACTGGTTCACAAGTTGGCCGGTAACAATTTTTACTCTAAAAGACCTCTGACCTCTTGACCCCAAAATCTTATCAGTTCATCTTTGCATCATAATACATACTTGTACCAACGTTGGTCAAAATCCCATCACTGGTTCACAAGTTTTTGTGGCAACAGGATTTTTACCCACCATGACCTCTGACCTTTGACCCCAAAATCTAATCAGTTCATCTTTACCTTGTTATAGATACCTGCACCACGATTGACTTAGATCCCTTCAGCCATTCTTAAGTTATCGTGGTAACGAAAACCTATTTTCGTTACCACGAAATAATAGTTTTTTCGTTTGCGACAGACGAATGGACAGACAGCCGGACGGACAACCCGAAACCATAATGCCTCTGGCATCTTCCTCGGCGGAGGCATAAAAAATGTTTTTTGTTTTTTTTTGCTTAGAAATCAGTTAATATACAGGTAGTAGCCAAAAAATGGAAACACCTGGATAAATGAGGGACAACAAGCTACGGCTTCCACACAGGTGTGTCTCGTGTGTCAATTAAACAAATACCATCCCAGCATCCCAATGACTATCCCAGTGATGTCAATACCTTATGTGGTTAATGCACTAATTCTTTGCAGCCCTTTAGCTTTGAGACAGACATTTTGAACACAACTACCTTACAGGAATGATAATAACAGGAATAATAAAGAGGCCTTAAACAAAATAGAAAAAGAAAAAAACGTACTTTGGAGAAGCCAGCACAACAAGTTTGCAACACCATTTTTCTCCGCAAGATATTTCAAGCCGTTACAGTTGATGGTCACATTGTACAACGTCATCAGTATAAGTCTGCAAGAAAAAAAATCAAATTTTACTTTGTTAAATTAGATATGGATCACAATAATGCGAAGTTAAAACATTTTAAGTATTTATGATGTAAAGTGAACATGTGGAGTAGGTTTTGCTGTGTTTGTAAGGTGGAGGGAGAGTTACTGAAAACACAAGAGGATTAACATCAGTACGACCGACTCCAATGTGAAAAATCTCCAAAGCAGAGCTCAAATGGATTCATCCCATTACGTTTTTAACTTGATACATTGCCCAACTCCCATCTGCATCAGCAGTTGCAGGAACACGTCCAGAACTACTTTTCCAGCAGGGGTGGAGGCCAAGTACTCTCTGCCACAACCTGCAGCTGCTACATCTGGAAAAAAAACAAAGTGCAGCATGACATTGACTTATTTGTGCAGAGTTACTTTGTGTGAACACCTGTGTTATTAAAAAATTGATATGGGACGAGACTGCACATTAGGGTGTTCCTAAAACATCAATGTTGGAAAATGCTAACCTCCAACCCACCATTCGGTTCCATTAGCTTCAAAATTTAGTATTTTTTTTTAAATCGAATAATATTTGGAACTTGCACACACAACACAATCGAAGTTTTCCTCATAAATGTCCTCTATACGAGCTATATGTCCTTTTTCTTTATATGTTCTGATAGTCATGTCCATTGTGCATGGAATTATGACTAAACCATATTACAAGTTAACTAGTAAAATGTTCAAGACGTGTGTAGTAAATAAAATGTCTTTACAACAAGAATGACATTTCCTTTCACGCATGTGAGCATTGAAATTGTTAGCAAACGCCAGGATGCATGAAATACCACTTTGTACATCTTATAGTCAGGTTCACTTTGTTTTTTCGTTCAAAATTTTTGGAGATGAGCAAAACTATGCATTTTTTTGAATATTCAGAGCATGAGGAATCCAAAAATTAATGTTTACATTTGCGTAGACACCTTTGCGAAAATGACACTCAGGACAGTGATGAAGATCTGTAAAAGCATATTCCTGCACGGTATAGACCGAGTCGATCCTGTGTATAGGACTTATAGTTCAATCTGATACTAACAAGGCTGCTTTCTTGCTTTATAAACCCATACCTATAACTTCAAAGGACTTGCAATATCATGTATTATGTAATACAGTTATATCACAAATATAAAGACAATGGTTTTCAATTACCTTTGTTTGTTGCTTTTATATAATCCTGAGCACTATTTTGAGGCCTTTATTAGATTCCTTGACCCAGAAAACATAGGATTAGCATATTTAATTAAGTTTCTCGGTTGACTAGAAGCCGAGATAGCCCAAAATATGTATTTTATGGCGGCCATTTTGAAAATCCAAAATCTGTGTCTGTGCAAATGCCAAAATTGATTTTCGGATTCTCCATGCTCTGATGATTCCAAAAATGTACAGGTTTGCTAATCTCCCAAAATTTTGAATGAAATTATATTTGTTAACATAGTGAACCTGACTATTATTATATCTTATTATAATTATAGAGCAAACGTATATGGTTATGTCGTTATGTTTATATGCGACGTAAAACGTCTTCTTCTTCTTCAAATAAAATTAACACCCTCTTCATTAACCCTCTTAATTACATTAAGACTGCCGAGACCCTTCGGACCTTTGACGACCCTTTAATTCCCCCAAGACCACCAAGACCCCTGAAGACCCAAAATACCCCAAAGACAACAAAGACCCAAAACACCCCAAAGACCCAGAAGACCAAAAGACCCCAAAAACCCAAAACACCCCAAACACTCAAAACACCCCAAAGACCCAAAACACCCCGAAGACCCAAAACATCCCAAAGGCCCAAAAACACCCCGAAGACCCAAAAGACCCCGGTGACTCAAAAGACCCAAAACACCCCGAAGACCCAAAAAACACGAAGACCCAAAACAACCCGAAGACCCAAAACACCCCGAAGACCCAAAACACCCCAAAGACCCAAAACACCCCGAAGACCCAAAACATCCCGAAGACCCAAAAACACCCCAAAGACCCAAAACACCCCAAAGACCCAAAACACCCCAAAGACCCAAAACACCTTGAAGACCCCAAAGACCCAAAATAACCTTAAAGGCCCAGAGGATCCAAAAGACCCTGAAGACCCAAATGTTACCGAAGACGTAGAAGACCCAAAATACCCCTAAGACCCAAATACCCAAAGACCCTTCAGAACCAAAATCCCCTGAAGACACCGAAGACCCAAAACACCCTGAAGACCCCAAACACCCCAAAATACCCTTAAAATCCCAGTGGATCCCAAATACTTCTGAAGACCCAAATGGCGCCGAAGACCTAGAAGACCCAAAATACCTCAAAGACCTGGAAGACCCAAAAATACCCTTAAGACCCAAAATCCCCTGAAGACACCGAAGACCCAAAGACCAAAAAGACCCGAAGACCCAAAATACCCCCACAGACCCTTAAAGACCCAGAGGAACCAAAAGACCCTTAAGACACAAAACACCCTGAAGACCCAAAACACCCTGAAGACCCAAAACACCCTGAAGACCCAAAACACCCCAAAGAACAAAAAAGACCCCAAAGACCCAAAAATACCCCGAAGACCCAAAACACCCCAAAGACCCAAAAAACCTAAAAGACCCCATAGACCCACAAGACCCGAATACCACAAGGACCCAGAAGATCCTGAAGACCAAATAGACCCTAAATACCCAAAGACCCAAAATACCCTGTAAACTGTTAAAGACACAAAAGACCATGAAGACATAGAAGTCCCCAAAGACAGAAAAGTCATTGAAAAGCCAATTGACCCCAAACACCCAAAGACCTAAAATACACTGAAGACTCTTAAATACCCAAAAGACCCCAAAAAGCCAAAAGACACTGAAGACCCCAAATTCCCCAAAGACCCCAAAGACCCAAAATACTGAAAAGACCACAAGACCCAAAATACCCCAAAGATCCAAAATACACCAAATACCATTAAAGACCCAAAAGACCACAAAGATGCAAAAGACCCCCCAAAGACCCTTAAATACCCAAAAGACCATGAACACCCAAAAGACCCTGAAGACCCCCCCCAAAAAAACAAAGACCCTTAAATATCCAGAAAACCCAAAATACCCCAAATATCCAAATGACCCCAAAGACCCTTAAATATCCAGAAGACCCAAAATACCCCAAAGACCGCAAGACCCTTAAAGACCCAAAAGACAACAAAAACCCAAAACACTGAAAAGACCCCAAGAACCTTAAAAACCCATAAATACCCCCAAAGACCCTGAAGATCCAAAGACCCTCAAATACCCAGAAGACCCCCAAAAAACATGAAAACTAAAAATACCCTGAAGATCCAAAAGACCCAGAAGACCCTTAAATACCTAAAGCACCCAAAATATCTCAAAGACCCAGAAGACTGAAAAGACCCAAAAACCCAAAAGGCCCCAGAGAGCCAAAATATCCCAAAGACCCCCCCCCCCCCAAAAAAAATCGAAAAGACCCAGAAGACAAAAAAAGTCCCTGAAAACCCCAAATACCCTGAAGACCCTTAATTACCCCACAGAACCAAACAATCAAAAAGATCCTTAAAGACCCTGAGAACCCAGTGGAACCCAAGGACCCAAAATACCCCAAATACCTAGATGACTGAAAAGACCCAAGGACCCCAAAGAGGTAGAGGACCCAAAGGACTCAAATGACCTAAAAGACCCCGAAGACCCAAATGAACCAGATGATCACAAGAATGCAAACGAGCTTGAGCACCCAAAAGACCCTTAGGACTCTGAAGACCCAAAAGAAGAGTAATTATGTCTCTTACATTGGAATTGTAGACGGTGGCTTGAAAACCGAGCCTCAAGGTCGGTGTACGGAAGCGGTTTTTTTTTTATTACAATAAATACACGGCGTATGGAGGTGAAATTCGCCGAACGTGACGTGCAAAGTGCGCAGAGTAAAACGAGTATTAATTTACGTCTGCAGGATGTCTAATAAATAAAGATGATATTAGCATCCCTGGCATTAGTCCCAGACTTCGGCATGCTCACGCTGCTGTACCGTCAAAAACTGTTCCAACCCGTCATTTTTGACGGACTTTATACTCATGTTATATATGACACATAAGTGTGCTATCAAATTGGAACACATTTGTTGTCGAACTTTCAGAATGTTGAGAAAATTTACAGGGTTTGAGAACGAAAGTGCTATATTTGAAAACTTTGACAATATTATTGGCCAAAGAGACATCAAAATACCGATAACCACAATTTACATTCATTTATAATTATCCTATCCACTTGTTATAATTATCCTGTCCACCAGGTTATTGTGACCTGGTTCGCATGATGGCTCCAGCCTTCGTTGGTGCTGAGAACACATGTCGATGGTCCTCAATGACATGCAGAAGGAACTGCTTTTGTTCCTCGTTTTGTTATAGAAGCGTTGAACTCTTGAATACGTGCAATGCCATGCTCTGCGAAGTCGTTGACCACCTTCACTGACCGAGCAACCATCTGACTCCTACGGTATACACTACCAGTCAAAAGTTTTAGAACACCTCAATTTTTCCAGTTTTTATTGAAATTTATGCAGTTTAATGTCTCCATGTACTATGAATTAAGCATATAACAAATAAACAATTGGAGATCAAAAAAGAAATCATACAATCATTTTGTTTAACAAAATTGAATTTAAATTTTTGACTCAGCAAAGTCGCCAACTTTTGCAGATATAACCGCCGAACACACTCGTGGCATTATTTCTACAATGGAAATCAAATATTGTTCGGGAAGTTCTTCCCAACACTGTTGCAGAAGTTCCCACAAATGTGTTGCACTTGTAGGTTGCTTTGCTTTCACCCTTCTGTCCAGTTCATCCCAAACCAGCTCGATGGGGTTTAAGTCTGGAGACTGTGCTTGCCATTCCATGATTTGAAGCAGAAGTCTTGTTCTTTTACTCGAAGGTAGTTTTGACATAGCCTGGAGGTGTGTTTAGGGTCATTATCTTGCTGTAGGATGAACTCCTGACCAACAAGGTGTACACCAGAGGGTATTGCATGACGCTGCAAAATGCTGTGGTAGCCCTTTTGGTTCAGGGTGCCAATCACTCTGTGCAAGTCGCCGACTCTGGATCCAGCAAAAAAGCCCCTAGCCCATCACGCTTCCTCCTCCATGGTTGACAGTTGGTGTCACACACTGAGGAACCATCCTTTCACCTACTCGACGGCCTACAAAAACCCTGCGTGATGAACCAAAGATTTCAAATTTTGATACATCGGTCCATAGACCTTCTTCCAGTCTTCAGTAGTCCACTGGCAGTGCTTCATGGCCCAGGCGAGCCTCTTTTTCTAATTTTGCCATCTTAGCAATGGCTTTCTTACTGCCACTCGACCTGTCAAACTGAAGCTCGAAGTCTCCTCTTCACAGTTGAAACTGAGACTTGCTTACTTCGACCAGTGTTAAGCTGTGCTTGAAGCTGTTGTCCTGTGAGCCGCCTATCACGCAAGCTGTTGACTCTCAGAAAGTTGTCTTCTGATTCTGTTGTGGCTTTGGGTCTGCCAGACCTCTTCCTGTCAGAGTTTCCTCCAGTTTCCAAGTGCCTTTTGATGGTGTAGGAAACTGTACTCACTGACACCTTCTTTGCAATTTATCTAAAGGAAAGACCTACACTTTTAAGGGTTAAAATGGTCTGTCTGTCTTCCATTGTTAATTGCCTTTTTTTCACCATTATGATAGCAATATTCTACTTCCTGCAGTGCAATATTGTCCAAATAATGCTTCAGAGGGTGTAATAACAGTGTGTTCCAATACTGCTTTTATACAGACAGGGGGTTTGTAATCAAGTAATCAGCAGAGGTTGGGACACCTGTCGGAATTGTTTGCATCAACTTTCAAGGCTTAATTTACTGACATTGCTGCAGAACAGCTGTAAGTTGTTAACCCATTATATTACTTGTTCTCTGAAGAAGGCCTTTTTTACAATATAACTGTGCAAATTACATTATTTCCCCGTTTTTGCTAACCTAAACTTTTGTTTTAACCTCGAGCAGTTTACTGCTTACCTTTGTACCATTTCAGGTTATTCACTGGACTTGAATTGCTTAAATTTCCATAAAAACTGGAAAAACTGAGGTGTTCTAAAACTTTTTACTGGTAGTGTACGTCCTGGTTTCACCCTTCACTGGGGTTGTGCTCCAAGAACCCCTCGGGCAGGTCGAGAATCTTGAAAAACCGCAGCATTGATTTTGTGACAAAGTCATGCAACCCCTTAGTCTCTGGCTCAACAAGCGGCAGGATGGATTTCGGAGGCTCCTCAGAGCCGCCCTTCTCCTTGAGGGCCACAACCATCATTCTCTTCTCCACCGACACCTCCTCGTCAAAGCAACTAAAGCCTACTAGAAGTTGGAAAGATACTACAGATGGCGGTGATATAGATGGAGACTGTGATACAAACTGAATTCCAAGACTTTAATGTGTCATAAGAGTCATAAATAGCTTTGCTCTTCTTAGAAAACTGACTACAGGTAAACGGCAAAACTTTATCTCATAACGTTTGAATGACACTGATCCACTCTATCGGGTAAAACTTCAAACGGGTTGTGCAAGTCCTAAACATTGTTCGAGCACAGAGAGTGAAGAGGGTGCAAAACCAGAAAGGAGGTGGTAGATAGCAGAGAGACAACCGACCTGTCTGTGATGTGAAACTGATAGGTCAAGAGACTTAGTTTCTTTCAAGGCCTTGTTGTTCCCCGCCAGACATGGTGGGCATTAAAATGTACTCTGTGCGACCGACCAATCATTTGTCCAAGTACTTTTGTGTATACAATACCAGCAGGAGTACCCTGCGTTTCCGGGTGAGGGGGTGGGGGGAGGCTGGAGAGGAAGAGTTGAGGAAAGGAGTGGGGTGAGTGGAAGGGATGGGAGGAGGGGATGAGAGAGGGAGGGGAAAGATATACCACATATACATATTTTGAGGGGGGGTGGGGGGGTGGGGGGGGAGCTTTGATAGGCTCCTCCGTTTTGGGGGAGCGGGGAAGGGAAGGAGGAAAATGTTTTACCCGTGCAAAGAGTGCTTTACCCTCAGAGTTGCCCGGGTAAAAAAGGAAATTGTAATACCCTCTGCCACGGTACACATTTACATCGAAATTTACGCCCCTCTCCCGGTCCCCCACACCGCCACATAAGGCCGCGGCCACATAGCCTATGTTACCCCCGAGACAAAGTTGTATTTGTATTTGTACCCGGAGTAAAGTTTTTAAGTATTTATAGCTGGAGTACCTGGCGTTGCTCAAGCGAAAAATAAACATTAAGATATTTGAAATGAGGGAAAATAGAATGGAAAAGCAATTACATCCAAATCAGAATCCACCACAAATGTCAAATCATAATTTTACCTTTTTGTTGAATATATGCTGCTGAATGTGCCGTTTATCACGTTTCTGAGTCATGTATGATGACGTCAGGAAGAAGAAGAAGAAGCCTTACCACCAACGTCGACCGTTTCCGGAATTGTTTTATTACTTGTGTTCAAATGTCTGGTAATTGTTTTGTATTTATTTATTAGAATGTGTACTTGTATAATGTATATAACTGTCATTCATTTAAAAAGACTTAGGCACTATTGAGCGATTTTTTTTTGTTAACTCCAAAAAACCGATCTTTTTATTTTTCAACAATTTTTTTTGGCCTAAAACACCCCCAGGCACTCACTGATGAACCTCTGAAAGTTGGACGAAAATCCGTTCAGCCATCTCTGAGAAAAATGGTGACAGACAGACACACACACAGACAGACATCTCTCTTATATAGTAGACCAGCAGAAGTACCTGGCGTTGCCTGGTGGGGGAGGGGAGGAGGGAGGGGGAGAAGGGGGAGGGGAGGGGGAGAAGGGGGAGGGGAGGGGGGAAGGGGAGAAGGGGAGGGGAAGATGGGGGGAAGGGTGGAAGGGGGGGAGAAGGTGGGGGAGGAAGGAAAGGGGGAGGGATGGGGGGGGAGAGGGGGAAGGGGGGAGAGGAGGAAGGGGGGAGAGAGAGGAGGAAGGGAGGAGGGAGGGGGAGAGAGGGGGTAGGGGAGGAAGGGGAGGAGAGGGGGGGAGGGAGGAGAGGAACGGGGTTCATATATATATGCTGGTGGGTGAATGGGGTGAATGTGGCATTCATCACGTTTCTGACTTAAGTGTGATGCAGTTCAGGAAGAAGAAGAAGCTGTACAACCAACTTCGTACACTTCCGGAATTGTTTGATTTATTTGTATTAAAATGTCTGGTGATTGTTTTGTATTTAATTATGCGAATGTGTACTTGTATGTAACTGTCATTAATTTAAAAAGGCTTAGGCACTATCAAGCTTTTTTTTTTTTAACTCCAAAAAAACCGATCTTTTTTTTTCAAATTTTTATTTTTTGCCTAAAACACTCCCAGGCACTCACTGATGAACCTCTGAAAGTTTGACGAAGATCCGTTCAGCCATCTCTGAGAAAAATGGTGTCACACAGACAGACACACACACAGACAGACGTCTCTCTTATATGGTAGATAGATAGCAGAAGTGCCCGGCGTTGCCAGGCGGGGAGGGGTGTGGCGGGGACGGGGGAAAGGGAGGGGGGAGGTGGAGGAAAGGGGGGAGGGGGATGGTGTGAGAGGAGGGGCGGTGGGAGGGAGGAGGAGAAGGGGATGGAAGATGGGAGAGGGGGGGGGGGGGAAGGGGAGGGGGGAGGCAGGAGAGGAAGGGGGTTCATATATATGCTGGTGGTTGAATGGGGTGAATGTGGCGTTCATCACGTTTCTGAGGTGTGTGATGCCGATAAGGAAGAAGAAGAAGCCGTACTCCCAACTTTGTACACTTCCGGAATTGTTTGATTTATTTGTATTCAAATGTCTGGTGATTGTTTTTTATTTATTTATGCGAATGTGTATTTGTATATAACTGTCATTAATTTTAAAAGGCTTAGGCACTATCGAGCGATTTAAAAAAAAAAAAAAAAAAAAAAAGCGATCTTTTTTTTTCATTTTTCCCTTTTTTGGCTGAAAACACTCCCAGGCACTCACTGATGAACCTCTGAAAGTTTGACGAAGATCCGTTCAGCCATCTCTGAGAAAAATGGCGACACAGACACACAGACAGACATCTCTCTTATATAGAAGATTTCAAAAACCGTTGAACATTTAGCTTTCATATTGCAGATATCTATTTTTCATGACATTATCTCAATGTGATTAGATCATGGCTGTAATTGCTTGAATTCTGTTGCCATAGTAACCATCTCGGTAATTTGCTTTTGTACGATATTTGTGAGGTTCTTCTTACCTTGTTTCTTGTTAAATAGGCATTGTGTGTTTGCGTCTATGCGTCAACCACCCAAAAGGCAGGTGACTTAGATTATTATCAGCTCCTTGATTTATATGGCATCAAGCTGAATAATGTGTGAAACGAGAGAGGGGAGAGAGCAGTATTTTGTCAAGCTGCAGATGAGGGCCTTGTACTGTAGGTGGATAAAAGCTCAGGTGTGTCAAGGAATAGTGTAGGCTGGTATGTCATTTCGTGTTTTTTTTTTGTTAAAAGCAAAATTCCACTTGATTCCTTGTCTTTGGGGTGTCACATGTTCGAAAAAATAGGTTGTTAATTTTTTAAAACGGATTAAGGGTGTCAAATCCAAGATGGCCGCCAAAATATATAAATTCCATTAAAACTGGTATTCTGAACACAGTATGAGGTCCAAATTAATGATAATACCCATAATTTCAATACCAAGGAGTTCAAAATCAAAATCAAAATCCAAGATGGCCGCCACTTCTTAAATAACCACAGTACAAAAACTTAATGTTCTTGATAACACAAATTGTGAATGATGAAATAGGTCCATTTTGGTGGTAATGCCCACATAAGTAATGCTAGGCCGTTGGGGAAACATGTTACTGATTCGTTGAAATCGGTGGATGCCAGCCATAGTGAGAAATAGTGAGAAAATCCAATATGGCTACCACTGTTTTACACAAAGGTCCACATTGCTATAACAATGATAGCGTAATGTAATTTCCTGTTTGACCATATTTAAATATTCCTGTGTCACAATCATCCGTTTTACCTTACAAGTCCTCGTGTTCATCTCCCACAATGTTCTGAGCTGATTGTTCATTGTTGCTACAGCCGTAGTTCAAACAGCTACAGACCTCTGTGCATGGGAGTTTATTGCTGCGGCAACTACAGGAGTTTCCTTTGCATCCTGATTTGCAGCCACATTTTACCAGCTTAGTCACGGCCTCTGGTGCTGGAGGGTTCAAACACATCACCGGAAGAAATCTATTTTCCTCTGACTTCCATCCGTAGTCAGTGGGAGAAGGAAGGGACGGTTGACTTTCGCATGCCTGCATCCATATCATTGCAATATAATGTGCTCGCAGAATGTGTGGTGTCAATGATCCAGAGGTTGGAGGCAGACTCTCTCCCTCGGCCTGTCGATTTGAGTACAAGAACCATCGTAGTGCATTTACTTTGGTGTGTGTTTTGGATCTGTACAACAAGCAAACGAACCTTTCCAGTTGGTCAATTGCGTTTGGAGAGGGTGTAGCAGCAGATTTGCCAAGTGAAGCAAGTGAATCCAGTATCATATCATCGCAGGACATGAACACCTTCATACACCAGTCCTTTGTCCTGCCGGCGAACCTGCCACACATATCTGATCCTGTGAAAGAATGAAACCCGAGAATAGCTGAGGCGCGGTTAACTCCTAACTTTTCAAAGATAGGTTTGACTGCAATTTTCCTATTCAGTTTTCCTTTTCCGGTAAGGAAATATGTCTCAGCAGGTAGCTGTGGATACATGTGGATCATCAGCAAGAAGACATCGGTATCTGGAGAGTCTATTACAAGTTCTACATCGCCGTTAACTGTTAGGGCATGGAGCAAGAGTAACGTATCCGCTTCTTCATGACCGTGTTTTACCAATTCATCAGGCACACTTACATTGCCTTTTGTCTCAGTGCCGAAGGTTACCATGAACTTCTTCAATTTGTTGGCAGAGCTGTTGCTGTGATCCAGAGTCTTTGCAGCTAAATACTCTACAAGTTCTGCCTTGGTTTTGACACTTGAAAGGAAGTCCTTCAAGGAAATATTCTGGATCAGTGTACTATCTTGGATGTGATAGTAGGTCGAGTTTCCCTTTGTTCTCTTTTTTCTCATTTGCTCTTTCAGAGAACTTTCGACGTATCTGTCAAATACCAGTCTTACTTCGTCGTAGTTAGCTGCAATCCTGATAAGCTTTTCAAGAAATGACATGGCAAAATCACTGCATGTTTTCATTTTGTCTGTCTTGGAGATGGAGTTAACGAGGGCCATGCCATCTATGACTACAACTTTAAATTTCTCAGACACGTCGGACATGTCAGTTGAAGCTTCTTGCTCAGGCTGCGCTTCTTGTACTTCAGGCGCCTCGGCTTGGGGTGGTACTTCAGTTTGGGAGTTTTCACTCAATACTTGGTCGCCAGAAACACTCGGTATGGCATTAGCTGGATCGCTTGTGGCTTCTGTTGGGCTAGGTTGCTCCTTGGTAACTAGCGCTTCAAGATGATGAAGGACCTTAGCCTTGTCATATGCTAGGAGAAGTGACCCATCCGAAGCGAAAAGGGCACGTGGAACAATTCCAAATTCATACTTCCCAATACAGTCCTTTAGATCAAGGTCTGGACGGCTTCTTGATGCTACTATAAACCTCTGTAGGAGTCCTCGTTCTTCTTTGACTTTAATGAGTTTGTCACCTGCTTTCACTTTCTTCACTGTGTTGGCACTTTTGAAAGTGCCTATGTTCTTTCTCTTCATTGGATCCCACACTGAAAGTTTTCCTTCTGTAAGGCGTTCTTTGACAAATGTCTGGAACAACTGTTGTCTGATGGCATCGCGGTCTACTATGTCCTTTGTTACCTTTTCATCAATTACTTTCTTGGTAAGAAGGTTACACAGGTCACTCTCATCGGTTACGAATGGGTCTCCATGAACAACAAATACCTCTGTCAATCTAGCGGAATTTCTCATTACTCGGGTGGACTTTCCTCCTGTGATCTCGTGGTGTTGGTCTCTGGTATCAGCACCTTCCATGCCATATTCTCTTTGAAACTCCTCTACTAGATTAGACAAGTCAGGTGCAATCAGGAAGAAACGGTCTAGAGTTCTCTCAATTTGGGTTATTCCAGTAATGCCTCCAATGACCTTGAGTTTGTGGTTCTCCTGCTCAATTCCGTGATCTGGACCTATTGAAGTGAATGCAGCAATCCCCTTCGTCACACAGAAATTTCCTTTCAGGAGTTCTGCCCAGACATCTGGAAAAACTTGTTCTGTTTGCTGCATTGTTGACAGGTACAAAGGGAGCAAACGTGCGTAGTTCAGGTGGTCGTGAGCAAAGAAGTACTTGATAAGAGCTTCAGTGCTTTCCATATGCAGCAGCAGGTCCCGTTGTCTGGTAGCTCTAATATACTGAAGGATAGTTTCAAACTGCCTCAAGTAGTTACGGATGTAGTGTTGAATTGGTGCTGGATTGCTTTCAAACTGTCCCAACTTTGTGAGGATATCTCTAGATTCGAACATGGTCATGGTTTCTCTGACGGCATCTCTGAGGTTTTGACTGTTGCCTGTGTTCATGCTGATATCTTTCTGATATGCTTTTTCCAAATCAATGGACGCTTCAGTTAGGAACACTTTCTCTTCTGGTGCTTTTGTTAGGAACCTGTCAAAGTAGAGATGGTATAGAGCAAGCAATGTTACAGTATGTGCTTCTAGGGACCTGTAGAGATGTTTTCCATTTAGGATTTGCGTTACGGTTGTTGGAGAATATAGTCCAGCTTCGACCCAAGCCTGGTCAATGCCGCTTCCTTCTGCCATATTGAAATTGAATTTGAATTTGACTGCCATATTGAAATTAATTGTTTTTGAACTCCTTGGTATTGAAATTATGGGTATTATCATTAATTTGGACCTCATACTGTGTTCAGAATACCAGTTTTAATGGAATTTATATATTTTGGCGGCCATCTTGGATTTGACACCCTTAATCCGTTTAAAAAAATTAACAACTTATTTTTTCGAACATGTGACACCCCAAAGACAAGGAATCAAGTGGAATTTTGCTTTTAACAAAAAAAAAAACACGACAGCCATTTTTAAGACATAGCAGCCTACACTAGAAGGACTTTGCACGACAGAGGATGCACAGTCAGCGCTGGCTTTGGAGGCCACTTTAGGAATGTGGTTTGCCCCAAAAAGATCATGGCTGATGATGATGCCAACAAGTTTGTGCGATGAACCTCTTGAAGACGATTGTTAAGAAAGTAGATGGAAGGGCTTGCCAGATGTTCCTTTTGGAGAGAGTGTGAGAGACTACAGACAATTAATGGGGCAGAAAATCAGTGTGTTTGATACGCGAGGAGGCAGGCAGGCGTAAGTCCATAGTGTGAAAATTCATTGCCTTCTTTACACAATTAAACTTTTCTTTCTTGTACAACATTTTGTGGAGGTGGTGTTGGGAATAAAAAGCATGGAATTTCCAGACCATTTGAAGGTTATATTTTGCTTTCCTAATGCATGTAATGATTTTGTTTTCTTCAGTAAAGAATGACCTAACACCAGAATCTGTTACATAGAGTACCGTACCTGTAATGCAGTAACGTCAAAACAATAATCTTTAATTGAATTTGGTTCATAAAACAGGTAGTCCCCAAAAGGCGGAAACCTGCAGATGGAACATTATCATGAAAGGACATTAATTCCAAAATAATACAGCAATCTCAAAAAATGGAAACCTCTCCACTTTGATAGAAAATGTATTGATAAACAATTGATGGAATTGCTGTGTGATTGCAGGCATCTATTGAAGGTTAATCATCTACACTACCAGTCAAAAGTTTTAGAACACCTCAATTTTTCCAGTTTTTATTGAAATTTATGCAGTTTAATGTCCAGTGAATAACCTGAAATGGTACAAAGGTAAGTAGGAAACTGCTCGAGGTTAAAAAAAGGTACGCAGGAAACTACTCGAGGTTAAAAAAAAGTTTAGGTTAGCAAAAACGGGAAAATAATGTAAATTGCACAGTTATATTGTAAAAAAAAAAAAAAAAAGGCCTTCTTCAGGGAACAAGTAATGGGTTAACAACGTACAGCTGTTCTGCAGCAATGTAAGTAAATTAAGCCTTGAAAGTTGATGCAAACAATTCCTACAGGTGTCCCAACCTCTGCTGATTACTTGATTACAAACCCCCTGTCTGTATAAAAGCAGTATTGGAACAGACTGTTATTACACCCTATGAAGCATTATTTGGACAATATTGCACTGCAGGAAGTAGTATATTGGAAACTGGAGGAAACTCTGACAGGAAGAGGTCTGGCAGACCTAAAGCCACAACTGAATCAGAAGACAAGTTTCTGAGAATCAACAGCTTGCGTGATAGGTGGCTCACAGGACAACAGCTTCAAGCACAGCTTAACACTGGTCAAAGTAAGTCTGTCTCAGTTTCAACTGTGAAGAGAAGACTCCGAGCTGCAGGTTTGACAGGTCGAGTGGCAGTAAGAAAGCCATTGCTAAGATGGCAAAATAATAAAAAGAGGCTTGCCTGGGCCATCAAACACCGCCAGTGGACTACTGAAGACTGGAAGAAGGTCTTATGGACCTATGAATCAAAATTTGAAATCTTTGGTTCATCACGCAAGGTTTTTGTACGCCGTCGAATAGGCGAAAGGTGGTACCTCAGTGTGTGACACCAACTGTCAAACATGGAGGAGGAAGCGTGATGGTCTGGGGCTCTTTTGCTGGATCCAGAGTAGGCGACTTGCACAGAGTGACTGGCACCCTGAACCAAAAGGGCCACCACAGCATTTTGCAGTGCCATGCAATACCCTCTGGTATACGCGTAGTTGGTCAGGGGTTCATCCTACAGCAAGATAATTACCCTAAACACACCTCCAGGCTATGTCAAAACTACCTTCGAGGAAAATAACAAGACGGTAGGCTTCAAATCATGGAATGGCCAGCACAGTCTCCAGACTTAAACCCCATCGAGCTGGTTTGGAATGAACTGGACAGAAGGGTGAAAGCAAAGCAACCTACAAGTGCAAAACATTTGTGGGAACTTCTGCAACAGTGTTGGGAAGAACTTCCCGAACAATATTTGATTTCCATTGTAGAAAGAATGCCACGAGTGTGTTCGGCGGTTATATCTGCAAAAGGTGGCTACTTTGCTGAGTCAAAAATTTAAATTAAATTTTGTTGAACAAAATGATTCTATTATTTATTTTTTATCTCCAATTGTTTATTTGTTCTATGCTTAATTTCAGAGTACATTGAGATATTAAACTCCGTAAATTTCAATAAAAACTGCAAAAATTGAGGTGTTCTAAAACTTTTGACCGGTAGTGTATACTATAAGATAGGTGTGTGTGTGTGTGTGTGTGTGTTTGTGTGTCTGTATGTATGTATGCATGTATGTATGTATGTATAGTGTATGTGGGTATGTGTGTGTCACCAGTTTTTTCAGAGATGTCCAAACAGATCTTCGTCAAATGCGCCATCTGCGGATGTGTTGTTCACCTTGAAGGAATGTGTTGACAGAATGGTGCTCTTCAATCAGGTACACAGTCATTGGAATTACATGTGGTAGGAATTTAACAGAGATGATTTTTAAATGTTTTATTTAACTTTTATTTTTTAAATTTAAATTTTATTTTTTTATTTAATTTAAATTTTATTTAATTTAATTTAATATAAAGGAATTTAACATTCCCCTCCGCCATTATCAGAAGAACACCTAATGTTTTGTATGAATGTTGAGTATGTTATGTAAAGCTTTACTAAAACTGCCATGTATCTGTTAATTACAAAATGTATTGACAAAATGTATAAATAGATGGGTAGAAATAGATAATAAATCTATTGAAGATTCTGTCAATGTGTGTACCTGATTGAAGAGCACCATTCTGTCAACACATTCCTTCAAGGTGAACAACACATCCGCAGATGGCGCAGACCCATCGCATTGTCATTTCTCGTGCATCCACAGATGGGTCAGACCCATCGGCTGATGGGACCGATCCACAGATGGGTTCCAACATCTCCACTTTTAGAAACACCAAAATACATACTAGTCATTTTTGTAATATTATAATATACATTTGTAAAAGCCATTGATATATCTTACTTGTAATAGTTCCTGCCATGGCCAACACAAATTGATTTTCTTCTTCATCAATATTCTTGCGTTTTCCTTCTTCAATCATTGACTTCATGAAGCTGTCCAGAGTCTGACTTGTAAGTGTGAAAAACTCTTCCACCTTGGACTCCAAAAATAAGGCAACTGTTATACAACTATAATGGACACATTGGTACAATTTTATAGCAATGAACTGTGTTATACTTTAACAAATAAATATCCACACAAACAAGCTTAACACCCATTTGAGACAATAGGAAAATATGAAGGATTGCTACTTCACAACTGACTGATTTCCAAGATGGCATCACTTTCACGAACACTTTATATCAAATTTTGGTGAAGATTAGGTGTAATATTATGACATTATTCATTCAGAGCAAGTAAAAGTTCAATGGTGGATTGTAACCTATCGCCTCTGGTCCTCAGTGTTGTTGCAAGAAATCGAAGAGTGGTTTGCTTGGGTTCAAAGGAAAACTAACATGATCTTGAGTGTAATGCAATATTACGATAACTCCTTAACTAATTAATGTGTATCGATCCCCTCTGGGGCACCCTCTCACTGACTGGATTTGCGTTGAGTAGGGTATATTAATTATACAAGTTAAAATGAGCAGCTCTGCGAGATCTTGGTTATGACTTGGTTATGAGTTATGACTAACTTCCCTGAAAATGTCTGCTGCTCTTCTTCTGCTCCAATCGGCTCATCTGATCATGTGCTTGTGAAAGTGGACATCTCTCTGACCATTCTCAGAGAGCCTCCTCAGCGTCGACGAGTCTGGCATTTCACTCAGGCCAACTGGCACGGTCTTCAAGCAGCCATCAATCATCTGGACTGGGCTCCCATCTCTACCGCCTCTGACATCAACTCATCCTGGGAATTCTTCCAAAGTAAATTGCTCTCTCTCATGCACAGATTTATCCCATCTCGTCTTCAGTTGTCATACACTTCCTCCCGTCCATGGTACATGGAATCTTGTGGTGAGGCAGTTGCCCAGAAACAACTTGCTTTCGTCTCCTGGAAAGCAAATCCAACGGAAGGAAATCTCATTTCCTTTCACAAAGCCCGAACCAAGTGTGTGTCCACCCTCAGGAGAGCCAGGAAACAATATCTCTCTGTTCTCAGGACAGAACTCTCGTATCTGTCTCCCTCTTCCAAATCCTGGTGGCGTCTGGTCAAATCTGTTTCTGGTGTTTGTTCCCCCTCCATCCCCTCCCTCACCTCAAACGGCCACACGGCTGACTCCGCACGTGAAAAAGCTGAATGCCTCAACTCTGTGTTTGCCTCTAAATCTTGTGTCCCAAACCCATCCCTCTCTGCACCCACCGTACCCAGCTGCTCCTGGACTCTGTGTCCTTTCCTCCTGACAAGGTGGAAAAGTTTCTGTCAACCCTCGACTCTGATTCTGCAACTGGACCTGACGACATCAGCCCACGGGTCCTAAAATCTTGTTCTTCTGCTCTTTCACTCCCTCTCTCTGTTCTCTTCACCCTCTCTTTTGCTCAAGGTCATCTGCCATCTGCTTGGAAATCTGCCAACATCACCGCTTTGCACAAAAAAAGTGCAAAAACAGATGCCAGCAACTACAGACCAATCAGCCTTCTCCCAATTATCAGCAAAGTCATGGATTCCATCATTGCTTCAGATATGAAATCTTTCCTCTTCTCCAATGGCTTGATCTCTGATCATCAATTTGGTTTCAGACCTGGTCACTCTACTCTGGACATGCTGCTTCTGCTTTCTCAACAATGGATGGAGGTCCTCAATGCCAAACAGGAAATTAGAGCTGTCTCCCTTGACATATCACGTGCCTTCGATACGGTCTGGCACCCCGCTCTGCTCACCAAACTCTCCTCTGTTGGTATCCATGTAAATCTCCACGCATGGCTGGCGGACTTCCTCTCTAGTCGTAGTCAACGTGTGGCCCTGAATGGGTTTCTCTCATCTCCTCTTCCTGTTCAGGCTGGAGTTCCCCAAGGCAGTGTTCTGGGCCCTGTGCTTTTTCTGGTCTTCATCAATGATCTCTCCGACCCTCTTGAAAATCCTCTCTATCTCTTTGCTAATGACTCTACTCTCTGTCGCTCCATTCTTCGTCCCTCAGTTCGGCAGTCTGCAGCCTCCTCACTCTCTGCAGACCTGGACAAAATCACAGACTGGGCAAACAAGTGGAACATGTCTTTCAATCCTGACAAATCTCACACTCTTACGATGTCTCTCCGAAAAGACCGACTGGACAACCCTCCCATCCACTTTCTGAATAATCCTCTCCAAGAAGTTCTGTCACTCAAGCTTTTGGGTCTCACTATCTGCCATGATCTTTCCTGGGTAAACCACATTTCAAATCTGGCCTCCAAAGCCAGTCGCCGACTGGGCATCCTCCGTCGTGCGAAGTCCTTCCTTGGCACACCTGAGCTCCTCACCACATACAAGGCTTTCATCCGCAGCTCAATGGAATACTGCTCTCCCCTCTGGGCTGGTGCTCCTGCCTCACACCTAGCTCGTCTTCACGCTGTTGAAACCAAAGCATTCAGAATCATTGGAATCTCCTGCGATGAAGCTAACTCCAAGGGCCTCTCACTCACTCACCGCAGGCAGGTTGGTGGTCTTTCCATCTTCTACCGACTCCTCTCTGGCCTTCCCTCCCCCCCCCCCCCCCCCCCCCAGCTCTCTCTGGGCTCTGTCCCGCAAATATTCCTACAGGTCGCACAAGATCTGCCTGCAACCCTCTTATGGTTAAACTGCCAAAATCAAGACTCTCTGCTCACCTTCACTCCTTCATTCCTCTTTTCTCCCGCCTCTGGAACAAACTCCCTCACTCTCTTCAATCTCACTCCACCCTCCAGGTCTTTAAAACAGCTGTTCACCACCATCTCTTATCTTCCCCCATCCAAAACCTTTTCTATCCCTGCTAATTCCACCCCAATTCCACTTTTTTGAAATACCAACTTCTGTCCTGGAAGTCCTTGGTATCCTTGTGTTTTATACTTCTCCCCGCCCCCCCCCCCCACCCCTTCCCACACCTCCTCCTCCCAAGCCCTCTCCCTCCCACACATCTCCCTGCTCTTAAATGTTGTGTGCTCTTAAGTGTTTGTGTGCTTCCCCTTCTCTTGTCTTCCGCTCCCTCTTTTTATATATTTTGTTTGTCTGGTTGATTTGTTTGTGAAGTAAATGTCAGCTCTTTCACGAGCCTCGATTCAGTATCCAAAAAAAAAAAAAAAAAAAAAAAAAACTCTCAATTTCTGGTGTTTTTAGATGGGTTTTTTTCAACCAAGAAAAAGATTTAAACTGATTTGAAGGTTTTCAAATCCAGTGATCAAAAATTTGAGGGCCAAGTATGGACAGGTGAGGGGAGTATGACAAAAACCCTTGTAATGGCCGCTAGTGATACATCTAAATCCTTCGACTCTCAAGTTTTTTTTTTGAAAAATACTAAATCTACAGGAAGAGAGGGACGTCTAAATATTAGATTTGTTTGTGAGTTTAAATATTCCATTTGTTTGTCCGTTTGAAGCATGTATGTGCCCTGAAAGCACTTTTTTGGTCTCTGTATCACTCGGCAATTCCATAGACGAGCCTATACCAATGTATACCTATGTATACCACAAGTATTTCTTAAAGGAATTTTTTTCCAGAATTTAGACTTCCAGAAAAACCTCGATAACACGATAATGTGGTGATTATGGATGATGAGAGTTGCACCATTGGAAAGAGAATGAAAAACTGAGTCGATTAAGCCTAACTTAGATTTTTCCTTTGTTTTTGAAATTTAAATTTCTCAAGGCTCACTTTAAGTACGATAGTTAATGCGTGAATTTCATTTTTATTATGTTTGTAAAGCAAAAGTGAAGCCATTCAAAATTCCAAATGCTGTCTTAAAAATTCAGAAACGATAAAGGTTATAGTGTACAAGTAACATATTGGAAGAATGGGATTATAAAATGGGAGATGCACACTTTTTTTTTAATACAGAATCGAGGCTCATGTAAAAGCAATCACATTAAACACAAAAAAAGAAAACGTACACATCAAACATTTAATAAAGGGAACAGGAGACAATATGGGGAGAGAGAGAGAGGGAAGCACACAAGCACGACAACAGTGGAGAACAGGGATGTCGGTAGATTTGTGGAAGGGAGAGGGCTGGGGTGTGGGGGGGGGGGGGGGGATTACACGGTATAAAACAAATGGACACTACTAGGGAATTTCAGGAGAGAAGTCGGAGATTTAAAGAGGTGGATTTGGATTTGGATTAATAGGTGCAGAAAAGATCAAGGTTTTGGATGGGGGAAGATAAGTCTTAAGGTAAAGTATATATCAATATTAATATCAATATATATTGTTGCGGATCTCGGACGTCGGCTCTCCCTTTATCAAGGGGGGGTTAATCCCTTTGTCCTTTTATCTGGCCGACCCGAGTCCTGGAAGTTATACGTTCCTTCTGGTCGGTATTAGGTAGGGTTATTGGTCGACTTAGTCCTAATACCTAATTACTAACACCGACCGTGAAGCAAGGAAATAACTCCCGCCCGGACCACGGCGTTAGTGGACACGCCGAGCGAAGCGAGCCCCGATTCGGGCCGTTAACAGGGACTAAACCCTATTATGGCGGTTCCGATCGTGCCACGTTTACCCAATGAGAGAAAAGACGGATGCGATCGAATAAGAGGAAACCCAGAAAATAGGAAGAACAGATTGGTTTATTAATTTATGTACAAAGAAAGAAGAAGAGGAAACAAAAGAAATGTACAGGATAGGAAGAAGAAGAAGCACACAGGGCAGCCTTAAATAGTCTTATTCTTAATACCCCAGGACAAACGGGCCCGTCTCACATACACACTCACACGGGGATTGTAGATGGTTGATGGTCACCAACGCGTCCAGGCTCCAGTCCAGGCTCCGGTCCAATGGACGAAACCTGGCAGGCAGCTCCGCGTGTAGTTGGAACGCGAATGGACCATTATATAATGGGGGGAAGGCTGGTGTCCTAGCGGCATATGTAATATGTGCACACTCGTGCCAAACACCCCCCTCTCCAAAGTCCTGCCTTTTACTCCCAAAGCCAGCGAGCCCTCTTTAATCACAGTAGTCCTGGACAGTTCTCTCATCAGCGCGCTTCCTTGCAGTCCTGTGAAATGTGCGCTCTCCCAATAAGCCTTCTCAAATCAGCGCCAGCGAGCAAGTCCTTTCGCAAAGCGCATATAACCACGAGTTATTATACCAAGCGCGCTTCCAACAAGAGTCCTCTGGTCAGTCCTCTCACAACCAATCAAGCGCATTAGTCCTGTGAAAGGGCTTTGTGTTCGCGCTTTTATAAGTCAAGCAGCGATCACTCCGCGAGCCCAAAAGCCACGCCTATCAGGTGATCTTACTACAGCCCTGGTTGGCTGGTGCTTGCTTACCGGCCACGCCCTGATGGTGGATTGACGTGGCCACACCTTCTTCCTGGCGTTCCGCCCCCGTTTTCCGGGCCTCCCCTCGTGGCTTATGGCGGCATTTGGGCGGAAGCCCAGCGAGGCTGCGAACGCTGCTGGCAAGGCGCGTAACAATTGGGAGGGCCGTGGGGTACAGACAGGAGAGCGCGCTTAATGGCGTCGCTTGGAGAGGGAGGCTGCCAAAATGAATGGAATGGGGCCTACTCCTTATTTGATTGACACAACGCAGATTCACCTATTGGAAACATGGCCTTACCTATACACATACTAATGAAATAACTGAAGTCCTATGATGACCTACGTGTTGATCGTGGCCTATCTACGGGGTGCAACCTTTAACCTTTTAATGATGTCATATTTACAAGTGTGGGTTCTCAAAACCGCAATTATATATATATATATATATATATACATATATATACATATACATATACATATATATATATATATATATATATATGTGCCAGGTTATCAAGAGCGATTAATATATAAAGTTAAATTATGACACCGGCGAACCAATGGGAAAGAAATGGGATCCTGTATTTTTGATGAGTAATTAAGCGAAGGAACATGTCAAGACTAGTACAGTAAATGTAACAAGCGTTACGCCTAGGTCCCCCGTCGGTGAAGTGATGTGAGTTGACAAAGTGGAAGACGCAGAAAACATGCTATGATATGATATTTCGCTCACAAGGTTCAGACATACATGGAGGCGGCCATCTTGGATTTTGACGTGGCGACCCAATTTTCAATAGCCTTCTTCCTTGTGCATAGATACACCCAAACACCAGATTAGAAGTTGGTACTTTGCTTATTTTTCAAGATATTTCACTCACAAAGTTCAGACATATATATGGTGGTGGCCATCTTGGATTTTGACGTGACGACCCAATTTACAATAGCGTTCTTCCTTATGCCTAGATACACCCACACACCAGATTAGAAGTTGGTACTTCGCTTATTTTTCAAGATATTCATCTCACAAGGTTCAGACATACATGGCGGCGGCCATTTTGGATTTTGACGTGGCGACCCAATTTTAAACAGCCTTCTTGCTTGTGCGTAGATACACCCACACACCAGATTAGAAGTTGGTACTTCGCTTATTTTTCAAGATATTTCGCTCACAATGTTCAGACATATATATGGTGGCGGCCATCTTGGATTTTGACGTGGCGACCCAATTTTCAATAGCGTTCTTCCTTATGCCGAGATACACCCACACACCAAATTAGAAGTTGGTACTTCGCTTATTTTTCAAGATATTCATCTCACAAGGTTCAGACATACATGGCGGCGGCCATTTTGGATTTTGACGTGGCGACCCAATTTTCAACAGCGTTCTTCCTTATGCCTAGATACACCCACACACCAAATTATAAGTTGGTACTTCGCTTATTTTTCGAGATATTTCGCTCACAAGGTTCAGACATATATATGGTGGCGGCCATCTTGGATTTTGACGTGGCGACCCAATTTTCAATAGCGTTCTTCCTTATGCCGAGATACACCAACACACCAAATTATAAGTTGGTACTTCGCTTATTTTTCAAGATATTCATCTCACAAGGTTCAGACATACATGGCGGCGGCCATCTTGGATTTTGACGTGGCGACCCAATTTTCAATAGCGTTCTTCCTGATGCCGAGATACACCCACACACCAGATTATAAGTTGGTATTTCGCTTATTTTTCAAGATATTCATCTCACAAGGTTCAGACATACATGGCGGCGGTCATCTTGTATTTTGACATGGCGACCCAATTTTCAACAGCGTTCTTCCTTGTGCCTAGATACACCCACACACCAAATTAGAAGTTGGTACTTTGCTTATTTTTCAAGATATTCATCTCACAAGGTTCAGACATACATGGCGGCGGCCATCTTGGATTTTGACGTGGCGACCCAATTTTCAATAGCGTTCTTCCTTATGCCGAGATACACCCACACACCAGATTAGAAGTTGGTACTTTGCTTATTTTTCAAGATATTCATCTCACAAGGTTCAGACATACATGGCATCAGACATACATGGCGGCGGCCATCTTGGATTTTGACGTGGCGACCCAATTTTCAATAGCGTTCTTCCTTATGCCTAGATACACCCACACACCAGATTAGAAGTTGGTACTTTGCTTATTTTTCAAGATATTCATCTCACAAGGTTCAGACATACATGGCGGCGGCCATCTTGGATTTTGACGTGGCGACCCAATTTTCAATAGCTTTCTTCCTTATGCCGAGATACACCCACACACCAGATTAGAAGTTGGTACTTTGCTTATTTTTCAAGATATTCATCTCACAAGGTTCAGACATACATGGCATCAGACATACATGGCGGCGGCCATCTTGGATTTTGACGTGGCGACCCAATTTTCAATAGCGTTCTTCCTTATGCCGAGATACACCCACACACCAGATTAGAAGTTGGTACTTTGCTTATTTTTCAAGATATTCATCTCACAAGGTTCAGACATACATGGCATCAGACATACATGGCGGCGGCCATCTTGGATTTTGACGTGGCGACCCAATTTTCAATAGCGTTCTTCCTTATGCCTAGATACACCCACACACCAGATTAGAAGTTGGTACTTTGCTTATTTTTCAAGATATTCATCTCACAAGGTTCAGACATACATGGCATCAGACATACATGGCGGCGGCCATCTTGGATTTTGACGTGGCGACCCAATTTTCAATAGCGTTCTTCCTTATGCCTAGATACACCCACACACCAGATTAGAAGTTGGTACTTTGCTTATTTTTCAAGATATTCATCTCATAAGGTTCAGACATACATGGCGGCGGCCATCTTGGATTTTGACGTGGCGACCCAATTTTCAATAGCGTTCTTCCTTATGCCGAGATACACCCACACACCAAACTAGAAGTTGGTACTTTGCTTATTTTTCAAGATATTCATCTCATAAGGTTCAGACATACATGGCGGCGGCCATCTTGGATTTTGACGTGGCGACCCAATTTTCAATAGCGTTCTTCCTTCTGCCGCGATACACCCACACACCAGATTAGAAGTTGATACTTTGCTTATTTTTCAAGATATTCATCTCACAAGGTTCAGACATACATGGCATCAGACATACATGGCGGCGGCCATCTTGGATTTTGACGTGGGTTGCATGCGGTCCTTCGCTTACGCACGCACGCACGCACGGACGGACACATGGACAGAGGGGAAAACCATAGTCCCCCTTTCGCTCCGCTGTGCGACGGGGGACAAATATAAGAAACATGCGAGTTTGCATCGCCCGCATCGGGGTCACAACCACCAACTGCACATGAAAGATGGGACAAGTATATTTACCTCCGCCACTGAAGGTGGACTCAGGTTATATTTTCACCCCTGTCTGTTTGTTTGTCTGTGAACAGGATGTCTCAAAAGGTTGTGGACGGAATCGGATGAAATTTGGTGGACAGGTTGAGTATGTGACGAGGATGAAATGGTTACATTTTGGTGAAGATCTGGATGCGATAATCTTTAAAGTGATTCTTCTCCGTTGAGAGATAGGGCCAAAATCGAAATATATACATATATGTATATATATATCTCTCAGACACTGAGAGATAGGCGCTTGGGGCGAAGAGATAGGCGCCCTGCAGGCACTGACATAGTCAGAAATTCCTATTGATGGGGCCATATGAAAGAGCTCTAAGCTTCCCCAGCAGGCTCAGCAGCAGAGCCCTGGAACCTGTTCAAAATGAAAATAGATTTAGATATGATCTCCTGAGATGATTCGGCTTATTAACTACAAGGAATCCAGAAGAATTCCTATCTATCTATAATTCCAGTAATCTCTGTACGTCTGTACGTTTGTACGTCTGTTTGTTTGTCTGTGACCGCTGTTTCTCGACAACCACGGGTCCGATATACTTTTAACTTGCCAGGTATATTGCTGGGGACCCGAGGATGTGCCTTTTCAAGGTTTCATATTAATCGGACAATTACTTACCGAGCTATGTCCAAAAAACGATTCAACCAATCAGAGAGCAGCGAACGATCGCGTGTGCCGAACGTGGAGGACACACTCTGCCTCGGATGGCACATTTGAGAGCGTATTCATTTATTTCACGTTTGCAAACTATGTTGGCGTTAAACTATGTTTTAAAACTAATAAAACCGAATTTGCGATTCATTCGCTTTCCTGCGCGTTTGTGCACGCGATGGCGATTTCTTTACCAAACTCCGGAAGCCGTTCGCTTTGGACCAAACCATTGCATGTAAATAGAGGGGGGGGATTGTCACCGTACTCGCAAGCCGTTCGCTTTGGACCAAACCATTTCATGTAAATAGAGGGGGGGGGGGGGGGGGGGGATATAATTTTAGATATAGATATAGTACGGGCAATGCCCTAGTGTTTCTAATTACGCGCCATGTTAAGGTGCATAGAGCAGTTTAATAGGTCCTTCCATGGCATGGTATTCCTATACGGTAACAAAATAAATACAAAAACAATGATAACATTGTAATAAAGCATTTATGAATACTAATAATATTAACAACAAAAATAATATTCGTACCATTTGGCAATAATAAAACGAACGTGTATGCACGCCCTGGGGCCAAGCAGACCTGGGCTTGGTAAAAGGTAAACTAATGCTGAAGCAGTAGAGCAGGCAGGAATGCTACAAGACCGTTAACAACAACTACATCAAACATACCTCACTCCTTTATTCTATTCATGCATTCATTTCTATTCTATTATCATTTCTATTCATTCATTCATTTCTATTTCCATTTTATATTCATTTCTATTCTATTCATTTCTATTCCTGCCTCACACCTAGCTCGGCTTCACGCGGTTGAAACCAAAGCATTCAGAATCATTGGTATCTCCCGCGATGAAGCTAACTCCGAGGGCCTTTCTCTCTCACCACAGGCAGGTTGGTGGTCTTTCTGTCTTCTACAGACTCCTCTCCGGCCTTGATCCCCCTGCTTTGTCTGTGCTCTGTCCCCCAAATATTCCTGCAGGACGCAAAAGATCTCCCAGCAAACCTCTTCTTGTGAAACTGCCAAAATCAAGACTCTCTGCTCACCTTCACTCTTTCATTCCTCTTTTCTCCCGCCTCTGGGACAAACTCCCAAACTCTCTTCAATCCCTCTCCTCCCTCCAGGTCTTTAAAACAGCTGTTTACCACCGTCTCTTATGCTTTTGCATCTTTTATGATATTTGGCCCCCATCCAAAACCTTGATCTTTTCTACCTCCGTTAAAACACCCCAAATCTGCCTCTTTAAATCCCCAACTTCTTTCCTGAAATTCCTAGAAGTGTTCATGTGCTTTATACCGTGTACCCCTCCCTCCTCCCCCAGCCCTCCCCCTTCCACAGATCTACCGGCGTCCCTGTTCTCTTATATTGTTGTGCTTGTGTGCTTCCCTCTCTCCCCCTCTTGTCTCCTGCTGCCTTCATTGCATGTTTTATGTGTCTGTGCATGTTTTCATGTTCAATGTGTTACCTCTTACAGGAGCCTCAATTCTGTATATATAAAAAAAAAATTAAAAAAATGCATGCAGCATTGTGTGGTATTTCTATGACCTAGAGACGAGAGCTGATGAGACAGAGCAGCAGAGGAAGACAAGGAAGTTAAAGAACTCACTTGACACATGCTCCTGGCCTCGCTGATTGGGACATACACCTGAGATATCTAGATTTGATCGACGAAATGACATGACAAACGTCCAACAGTTACACCCCTCCATCCCTTGGGCCAATGGTCGATCTGCATGTTATATTAAACCTCATTATACAAGATTCCACGATCAACATAGCAACACCGTAACACGGATTTATTTACTGTGCGAGTTGATAGAAATAGGAATTAGGAAAAAATTGAATCCGGATGTAAAGAGTTTGTAAACATCGACATGACACATTGACACGTAGCACGGAGTTTAAACTGTAATACGTGGTTGTGTAAGTTGCTTTTCGTGATCTGACGAGTTCTTGTGTTATCATTTATTTATATACAATACAACCAAATGGAGCATGAAAACGTTTTTTTGAGGGTGTCATTTGGCGCCCCATCCACTTCACGCCTGGTGCGGTCGCCCCCTCCCCCCATCACCACGCAAACGTATATATATATATATATATATTTATATATATATATATATATATATATATATATATATATATATATATATATATATATATATATATATATATATATACATACATATATATATATATATATATATATATATATATATATATATATATATATATATATATATATATATATATATATATATATATATACATACATACATACATACATACATATATATATATATATATATATATATATATATATATATATATATATATATATATACATATATATATATATATATATATATATATATATATATATATATATATATATATAGATATACAGTATATATAAAATATATATATTTATATATGTATATACATAAGAAGAAGAGAGAACCACCTTCAGAGGCCATTTTTTCCCCGGAGTGCGGGGGTTGGCCTTTTTCGGGCACCGTGGACTCATTTTTGAAGCAAAGTTTCATGGCCGGATGCCCTTCCTGTCCACCAACCCTGTTAGTCGCCTTTTGCGACACACAGGGAATTACCAGTGAACTGGTACTCAATTTGACGACCTCGGAAGGATGACAGGCTGAGTCAACCCCCCTGGTGTTAATTCAGCGATCGACAGGGATTCGAGCCCAGGATCCGAGGATCCCAAGCCCAGGATCCTAGGATTATATTTATATATGTATGTATATATATTGTTGCGGTTCTGAGAAAGTGTACATATTTGATTAATAAAGGTTAAAGGTTTTGCCCCCATAGTTAGTCCACATGCAACACGTAGGTCACCTTAGAACGTTAGTTATTTCTTAGTATATGTGAGATAAGGCCATTTCCAATAGTGATACCTGCGTTGTGTAAAAGAAATAAATAAGAGTAGGCCCCGTTCATTTTGCAGCCCACCCTCCAATCAACCTCATTGCGTACCATCCAGTCTGCACCCCATTGCCCCTCGCATTAGGATGCTCAAACCAGCCCAAATGCCATGAGGTAAGGCCTGAAAAGGGGGCGGAGCGCGAGGTCTGGGGTGTGGCCACATCAAGCAGACATCAAGGGCGGAGCCGGTAAGACCCCAACAACCAACCAGGGCTCAGTGGCCATGGCCTAAGGGGCGTGGTCAGTGCGCGTCGGACACATTCCAGAGGGTTCGCTGGGTGGCGCTATATAACCGCGCACGCAAAGCCCTTACACAGGACTGAGGAGCGAGGGGCTTTGTAAGAGGACTTATGCGGTTTATGAGCACTTGAGGATATTCGCGCATTGCAAAGGACTGGGGAGTATATGCGCTTTACAAAGGACTTGCATGATTGCGCTTTGATCAAGAGGACTGTCATGTTTGGCATTGATTGCAAGAACTCGTTGAGGGTTTGGCTTTGGGCTTGCTGGGAGCGCATATAAAGCGCCGGTATTCCTATTACGTACATGGCCGTGAGCCGCACAGTAACCGCCAGCCCAGCTTGCCGATTCCCCCCCATATAATTGTCCAATCCGCACCAACGACACGCGGAGAGCTTGCCTGCCGTCTACCATCTTCTTCGTGGTATGAGTCGGGGACCGGAACGAGCTGTGGACGCCATCTTTGGACCCTCAACCCGACCATCTACAACCCCCGTGTGAGTCTGAGTCTGAGTGCAAACGGGCCCGTGTCCAGGGATAAGTTAAGACTGTTATTAAGGCTGCCCTGTGTATTCTGTACTTCTCCTTCTTCCTGTGTAAATAATTAATAAATCAATTGTTCTTCCTTTTTTCCTCTTGATTCGACCGTTTTAGTGATTTCTCCATTGGGTAAACGTGGCACGATTAGGAACCGCTCAAATCGGGTTAGTTCCTGTTAACGGCCCGAATCGCGGCTCGCTATCGCTCCGCGTGTCCACTAAAACCGTGGTTCGGGTGGGGTTATTTCCTTGCTTCATGGCCGGTGTTAGTAATTAGGTAATAATAATTCGGCTTACAACCCTATTTAACGCCGTCTGGAAGAAACGTCATAGCCCCGGATCGCGTCGGCGAGATAAAAGACAAGGGGATTAATCCCCCCCTGGTAAGGGGAAGTCCGACGTTCGAGATCCGCAACAATATATATATATATATAAATATATATATAATATATATATATATATATATTGTTGCGGATCTCCGCGTCGGGCTTTCCCCTTACCAAGGGGGGGTGGGGGGGGTACGTCCCCTTGTCTTTGACTAGCCGACGGGATCCGGGGCTATGACATTCCTTCCGGGCGGCGTTAAATAGGGTTGTAGGCTGAATTCCTATTACCTAAGTACCAACGCCGCCTAGGAAGCAAGGAAATAAGCCCCGCCCGAATCACGGTTACAGGTGGAAACGCCAAGCGGTAGCGAACCGTGACCCGAGTCGTTATCAATGGCTAAACCCGATCCGAGCGGTTCCTAATCGTGCCACGCTTACCCAATGGAGGAAATCACTGATACGGTCGAATCAGGAAGAAACAAGGAATAACAATTGGTTTATTACACTATGTACAATGAGAAGAAGAATAACACACAGTGCAGCCTTATACAGTCTTAACTTATCCCTGGACAGACGGGCTCGTTTCACACTCAGACACACTCACACGGGGTTGTAGATGGTCAGGGATGATGTCCAGGCAGTTCGCTCCGGTCCCCGACTCGCAGCGCGAAGAAGATGGTCAGGGCGGCAGAAGCTCCCCGCGGGTCGTTGGCGCAGATCGGACAATTACGGGGCGAACGGTAAGCTGGGCTTGGCGGTTACACTTGCGGTCACCGCCACGTACGTAATAGATGAACGGGCGCTATATGCGCTCCCAATACAAGTTCATAGGCACTCCCAATACAAGTTCAATATGCAAGGCGCAATTCCTTTCAGTCCTTTACAAAGCGCCTCTCCCCCAGAAGTCCTCACAGCCCTTTGCTTCAACCAGTCCTCATACAAAGCGCAAATCGTGCAAGACCTCTTTAGCACGCCCTTTCCCTCCGAGTCCTGTTCAAGGGCTTTGTGCGTGCGCTTATATAGGCACGCCCTTACCACGCCCCTCATGCCATGCCCTTAGAGCCCTGATTGGTTATGGCTCTTACCGTTGCTGTCTCCCCCGCTTCAACCTCGACGCCGCGCTCCTCCCTCTCTCAGGCCTACCTCGTGTCCCTTGACTAGTGAGCATCCTAATGCGAGGTGCAATAGCCAAAATGGGGCGCGGGATGGATTCTGCCCAACGAGGTAGATTTGGAGGGTGGAGGCAAAATGAACGGGGCCTATCTTATTTCTTTTACACAACGCAGATGTTACTAGGGAAATGGCCTTATACTCACACAGACTATGACATAACTAATATCCTAAATGGGCCTACGTGTTGCTTGTGGACTAACTAGGGGGCAAACCTTTAACCTTTAATGATGTTATATGTACACTCTCAAAACCGCAACACTGCACCCCTCTTTCGCCAGGCTCGCCCCCGAGCCGAACCCACACAGGTGAGCACGACCGGTTTTGATGCAAGGGTCAGGACTACTTTTTAACTTAGTGTGACACTTAGGTGTGTTTTCCCTCTACATTTAACCTAACACCCTGGGTGTGACAGTTTTAAACACTAGATATGTCCCACCTACTGCGTTGTGTACTAACTAACAGACTCACGCCCACAGCTAACCGAATTACGGAAAGAATTCGCAAACTAAACATAAAGCCGGTGGGGAGCATGTTATTTACAAGACTAATCTAATTATTTACAGTTCTAGAACCCAGGACCTGTTCTTTTGTGGGAAAGAAAGAAATTTGGAGAGGAGAAACAACAATACAGAATGCACTGCACCAATACACCATGCACCAATATGCACAAAAATGCACAATCATGCACAATCATCACATTTCAATAAATGTTTGCTGCTTGGCTGCTGGGCTGCTGCATCTTGGCTGTGTCTTCTTGCTTCGTCTTCGGTGTGCCATCATAAAAACTTAAAGTCTTCTTTCCTGACACACCAAAGGAATAAATAAAAAGGCACAAACCATGTCCGTTTTCATTTCGGCCAGCAGGGCCAACTTAGGTGGTCCGACTGCATGGCATCGAGGCCACTTAAAAACAGTGGTCCGCAGGGCACAAGGTAACGTTTGCAGTGATTGTCTGCCCCAGCAAAGGTGCCAGGCCACAGAACGTGTGGTCCATAGGTGTACTGGTGCAGGCAACAGGTAGCAGAGTGCAGCACAAAAGGGTTGCAACATGCCGCAGCACTGCTCAGGGTACCTGCACACTCCCCTCAACAAAGAACATGGGTCCATGGGTGGGGAGGAAAGACAAAGCAGAGAGTTTAGCGGAGGCAAGGGCGCAAAGGTACACGTCATGCAAGGCAATGCAACATGAGGGGCGTGGGAGAGTGAGCGGAGAAAGCTCGTCCCTAGCCGTTCGTCACCCCCCATGTCAACCTACACTACCCTTGCCCCTCCCCGTATTTACACTTTACAAATTCCGTCTCTACCGTCTTTTCTCCCTTATCTCCCTCTAAAGCAAATTCGTCCTCCAATCCCTCCCAAGAAGGAAGAGATGGAATACACACATTGTCAAACTTACGTTGAGATGGGTCTTTCATTCCAAACAGCTCACAAAATCCGGTGTGGAGTCCTGTCACCTTGGTGAGTGGATGTGGATGGTGCGAAGAGATTTCATCCTAACTATCCTCTAATAACATTAACTCTTTAAACTACCCGGGGTCTTGCCCTGCCAATTCCATTGGCCTCTTTACACTATGCGGTTCTAAAAACCAATTCCCATTGACCATCCTGTGGTGCTCTTCCAAATTTTGGTTCTCACTCCCCCATTTTTTCTATACTGTGCCTTCGCACAATTTTGGGGCTGGGTCGTGTGGCTCTACCAGCAGGTCTAACCTACCTGCGCACCTCCGCCACTGAAGTCGCCACCCGAGCTTGCCTAGCTCCTTACAACTACCCTAACTCGGGGAAGGCCCCTCCTGGCTCTCTCAGCCCTCTGATGCCCTCTCTGGCATTGGGCTACCCGGGTCCTCTCTTAGGATCCTCGGGCCCCACTGAACTCTACTCTGAACTCTAACTGGCTCCCAGAGCCTACCTGCGGCCTCACCTGGCCGACAGACTACCAGTGGCGGAGTGCCCATTTAACCATACTCACCAATTAAGCCCACACGCCCAGCCATTCCACTCACTCATGCACCCATCAAAGCACTTCTTTCTACTACCTGCACCACAGATGTCAATATCCAAACAATTTACCTAAACCCTCTACCTAACTTTAAACTACCCTCCCCGGGTATTCGTGAAGGGGTCCATCTTCCCCCATCCACTCCTTCGCACAATGCACTCCACAACACTCATTCCACACCACTTACTCCACACCATTTACTCCACACCATTTATTCCACACCATTTATTCCACACAACTGTTCCCCACTTGCACACCATGCAAGTCAATCACTCAACACACTGACACACTTCCTCAATATACCAATTATACACTTTTTCTGGTCATCCCCGACCAATGCCTCATTTCATCAAGCCCATGCACACAGTGGTTCCCATTCAATTCCTCATTTGCGCCTAAAGCTCATCCTCACACACAATTTATCCACACACACAGCATCATCTGACAAGCTATTTCCCTCTAAAACTCGTGCTTTCCCGTCTTCCCTTACACTAAGCACTTCCCTCGTCATTAACATCCATCTAATCTCTCTACGTCCCCCCTACCGGTACAAAAGTCACCACTTAAATCTCATCCCTATTGTCATTTTTCTAAATCCCTAACAATATCCTAGCCCGCCCTCAGCTAGTTTTCACTGCCATCCCCATAATCTATAGCTCATGTGCCCCAACGTGAATGGTAAAGCTACCATTCGCCAACATCACTGCTAATCGTCCACTATACTTGAGCCTCGTCGGGTGGGAATACATTTTTGTCACAGCTCGGCTTCGAAAAGCCGAGCAATGCATGCGGGTGGTTGGTCTACTGTTGGTTGGGTCCGTCCGGCATTTTTGATTCTGGGGAGGAGGCATGCTCGGGCCGAGGTTCCAGGTGCCATCCCGGCGCGGAGCCTCTCGGCCTCCGGCACGATGACCCAACCTCCCCCGGCCGGAGCACCACGCCGCCAGGGGGCGAAGGTCCGACCTTGCCTTCCTCTCCTCGAATCGTGCCGTTTTCCGCTTTCGCCATGGCACGGCACCGACCATACAGGGCGGGGCTCGGCACGAATCATGCACGGCACTCCTTGCGAGACCGCTGCGGCAACGATCCCCGCAGGCCCACGTAGCACACAAAGCGCACCACGCCCCGAGAGCTCGCGTCGGCTATACGTCGGCCTAAACGCTGCCCCGGTCTGCATCGATGCCCGAATCGCATTCTCACACCACGCGACCCTTCCCATACTCATTCTACACCAAGGCGTCCCAGCGCCTCCCATACATTCCATACATTATATTACCGCACGTTCCTCTGTTACACACTCCGTAACACACTTGGCCACCGCACACCCTCGCGTACACTCTCCCGTTACGTACTCCGTAACAACCATGGGTGTGCACTCTTTTGCTGCACACCCAATCACTAGCTCTGGTGTGCACTCCCGCACACTCTCTTCGGCCAACTCACACTCTGTGTCGCACTCTTCACACATACACTCCATTGTGCACTCACTCTCACTCTCGGTTTCATACTCGCGCTCCGGCGCCGTTGACACACGCGCGCCATTCACTCCCACACCTCGCACCACGGACCTTCCACGAGCGCCCGGGTGACGTCGCGATCTCAAGCGCGCAAAAAATCTTTTCCCGCCAAACACTTTCGCGCCAAACCTTTCCGCGCCATACACAGCCCAACTCACCTTTGGGATTCTCTTCTCCTTCCGCACCTGCAAACTTTCATTTTGGTTAGGCAGCACGACATCACAATGTGAATCCAGACTTTGCGTGCATTCCATCTTTTTCTCCCATTTAATTCCTATCTCTGCCGTCTCCTCAACCCCAATTCCCATTATAATCTCTTTTTCTTTATTAAGCTCGACGACCGCTGGTGCACATAAAATAAAATTTTCCAATTCGGCGGCCGTCGGCTTTTCCACACCCCGAGTCGCGATTGCTACCCCGGTCCACTTAACTGCGCTTTGCTCCACCTCGCTTTCCACACGTTCCTCAAGTCGCGCTACCTCATCGCGTACCAATGCGACTTTCCCGCTCGACCTGCGCTCAATGTCCTCCCCCATTTTTTTATGTCCCTTTTGGATTCTTCCCTCATCTTTTTCCTGTCGCTCCTCCATTCTTTCATGTTTTCATCATGCTTGACCATCAATGCAATCATTTCAGCCATAAATAATTGCATGTCTTTAGAACTCACTTGCGCAGCGGGCGCGACCCTCGTCGCCACATGCGAGGCGCCGCCATTGTCTTTACCAGCTGCCGCACCCTTTTCTGCTTCCATTTCTTCCCGGGGGTCCGGGGTTATTAACTCTACCTTATCTTCTACCCCCACCAGCATCCGACCGTCTTGGTTATCCATGGCACGAATTAATTTGGATTTTTATCCTAAATTTAGGTCGCTCGTAGTTTTGGCCAAATTTGTCCAAAAAAATTTGGTAGGGTTCCAAATCCCAACTCCCCAACACCAACTGTTGTGGCCAATATGCAAAATTGGTGTCCAAAATTTGGTCTAAAATTTTTAGTCCCAGGTTCCAAATCCCACTCCTGACTACCAATTGTTGCGGATCTCCGCGTCGGCCTTTCCCCTTACCAAGGGGGGGGGGGGGGGAGGGGGGAGTCCCCTTGTCTTTGACTAGCCGACGGTATCCGAGGCTATGACGTTCCTTCCGGGCGGCGTTAAATAGGGTTGTAGGCCGAATTCCTATTACCTAAGTACCAACGCCGCCTAGGAAGCAAGGAAATAATCACCGCCCGAATCACGGTTATAGGTGGAAACGCCGAGCGGTAGCGAACCGTGACCCGAGCCGTTATCAATGGCTAAACCCGATCCGAGTGGTTCCTAATCATGCCACGCTTACCCAATGGAGGAAATCACTGATACGGTCAAATCAGGAAGAAACAAGGAATAACAATTGGTTTATGACACTATGTACAATGAGAAGAAGAATAACACACAGTGCAGCCTTATACAGTCTTAACTTATCCCTGGACAGACGGGCCCGTTTCACACTCAGACACACTCACACGGGGTTGTAGATGGTCAGGTTGATGGTCAGGGATGATGTCCAGGGAGTTCGCTCCGGTCCCCGACTCGCACCGGGAAGAAGATGGTCAGGGCGGCAGAACCTCCCCGTGGGTCGTTGGCGCGGATCGGACAATTACGGGGCGAACGGTAAGCTGGGCTTGGCGGTTACACTTGCGGTCACGGCCGCGTACGTAATAGTTGAACGGGCGCTATATGCGCTCCCAATACAAGTTCATAGGCGCTCCCAATACAAGTTCAATATGCAAGGCACAATTCCTTTCAGTCCTTTACAAAGCGCCTCTCCCGCAGAAGTCCTCACAGCCCTTTGCTTCAACCAGTCCTCATACAAAGCGCAAATCGTGCAAGACCTCTTTAGCACGCCCTTTCCCCACGAGTCCTGTTCAAGGGTTTTGTGCGTGCGCTTATATAGGCACGCTCTTACCACGCCCCTCACACCATGCCCTTAGAGCCCTGATTGGTTATGGCTCTTACTGTTGCTGTCTCCCCCGCTTCAACCTCGATGCCGCGCTCCTCCCTCTCTCAGGCCTACCTCGTGTCCCTTGACTAGTGAGCATCCTAATGCGAGGTGCAATAGCCAAAATGGGGCGCGGGATGGATTCTGCCCAACGAGGTAGATTTGGAGGGTGGAGGCAAAATGAACGGGGCCTATCTTATTTCTTTTACACAACGCAGATGTTACTAGGGAAATGGCCTTATACTCACACAGACTATGACATAACTAATATCCTAAATGGGCCTACGTGTAGCTTGTGGACTAACAAGGGGGCAAACCTTTAACCTTTAATGATGTTATATGTACACTCTCAAAACCGCAACAATATATATATATACTAGCGGGGTCACCCGTGGGAATCCCACGGGCATGGATGTGTGTGACATTTCGACATATTGAGTTATATGCTGCACATTCATTTTTACAAAATGGTTACTGGCAAGTCATCAGATCCAGAAATGGTGTGAATTTAGTTATTTCACATAATATGTGACCCCTCACTCCTCTCCACCTGACACTCTCCTGTCTCCACCTGACACTCTCCTGTCTCCACCTGACACTCTCCTCTCTCCACCTAGCACTCCTCTCCTCTCCAAACCCTCACATCCCTCTCCTTTCCAATCCCTCACCTCTCCAATCCCTCACACTCCTCTCCTCTCCAATCCTTCACACGCCTCTCCAATCGCGCCTCACACTCCTCTCCAATCGCGCCTCACACTCCTCTCCAATCGCGCCTCACACTCCTCTCCAATCGTGCCTCACACTCCTCTCCAATCGTGCCTCACACTCCCCTCCAATCACTCCTCTCCAATCGTGCCTCACACTCCTCTCCAATCACGCCTCACACTCCTCTCCAATCGTGCCTCACACTCCTCTCCAATCGCGCCTCACACTCCTCTCCAATCGCGCCTCACTCGCCTCTCCAATCGGCTTTCCCCGTCTCGTTTCTCTCCTTTTTCTCCCGTCTCGTTCTTTTTCTTGCTCCAAATCGGCCCGTCGGAATCGGAAATCGGCCCGTCTCGCCCGTCGGAATCGGAAATCGGCCCGTCTTGATTTTGTGCTTGTGCGTAAATAAATTGTGTTCATGACACCATTTCTGGTGTTGGGCTAGCGGCTAGGGTGCCGGCTTAGGATCCTGGGTTCGAATCTCGGTCGATCGCCGAATTAATGCCAGGGGGGTTGACTCAGCCTGTCATCCTTCCGAGGTCGGCTAATTGAGTACCAGTTCACTGGTAATTCCCTGTTTGTCGTTGAAGGCGGCAAAAAGGGTTGGCGTCAGGAAGGGCATCCGGCCGTAAAACATTGCTTCAAAAAGGGGACAAAAAAACAACAACTACCACGGTCCCCGAAAAGGCCAACCCCCGCTTTGCGGGGAAAAATGGCCTCTAAACGGTGGTTTTTACACCATTTCTGGATCTGATGACTTGCCAGTAACCATTTTGTAAAAATGAATGTGCAGCATCTAACTCAATATGTCGAAATGTCACACACATCCATGCCCGTGGGATTCCCACGGGTGACCCCGCAAGTTTGCATTGACGTTCGTCGATGGACTCGTTCGCCCGTCTCATTCGTTTTCTTGCTGCATCCTGTTCAAGTCTGCGTTCTTCATCGATCGTCTCATTCATTTTGGAAATAGAAGTTTCCACGCAGCGCATGAATTGTCACGATCCTCAAGAGGAATTTGTCTCGTAATCATCAAATGATAAATGGCAAGTAAATTATATTGTGGAAAATTAAAGATTTCAAATAAACCTATTTAAAGTGTATTCGCACATAACTAATTTTAAAAAACGAAGAAATATCTCTCGGTAATTTCCTGAAACATATTTTACTTCCGGCTAATAATGTTGAATTAAATAAAAACGAAGAAATATATGTCGGCATCATTGTTGACGTTTTTGTGACGACTGTCATCAAACGAAAAAGTAATATATCTTAACGGAAAAGCAAAAGCGAATTTTTAATATATATCGACACGTTGCCGTCGGTGTCATGTTGGGCGGTGTATGATACACCATGACGCGATTTTTAAAAATATATCTCTGCATTTTCCCGCGTGTGTGGAATGTTCTCAATTATTGCTGACACCGAGTCCAAAACCATCGATAAAAATGAAATCATATGGTGAGTTAGATTGGAGATAAAGGCGTGAGAGAGACTCAATGGCCTTGAAGTTGAAGTTACAGGCGTTTGAGAATTCATTTCGTTCTATAAACGGCAACTTTCATTGGATTTCCTTCCCGTTTTTTTTCAACCGAGTCGAAAACTATGTTAGCGACTGTGAAAAATGAAATGATATATCGAATTTTTTATATGTATCGACACGTTGCCGTCGGTGTCATGTTAGGCGGTGTATGATACACCATGACGCGATTTTAAAAAATATATCTGCATTTTCCCGCGTGTGTGGAATGTTCTCAATTATTGCTGACACCGACTCTAAAACCATCGATAAAAATGAAATCATATGGTGAGTTAGATTGGAGATAAAGGCGTGAGAGAGACTCAATGGCCTTGAAGTTACAGGCATTTGAGAATTCATTTCGTTCTATAAACGGCAACTTTCATCGGATTTTCTTCTCGTTTTTTTTCAACCGAGTCTAAAACTATGTTAGCGACTGTGAAAAATGAAATGATATATCGAATTTAAAATAGATATCGACACATTGCCGTCGGTGTCATGTTGGGCGGTGTATGATACACCATGACGCGATTTTAAAAAATATATCTCTGCATTTTCCCGCGTGTGTGGAATGTTTGTGGAAAATTAAAGATTTCAAATAAACCTATTTAAAGTGTATGCGCACATAACTAATAAAAAAAACGAAGAAATATCTCGGTAATTTCCTGAAACATATTTTACTTCCGGCTAATATGTTGAATGAAATAAAAACGAAGAAATATATGTCGGCATCATTGTTGACGTTTTTGTGACGACTATCATCAAACGAAATAGTAATATATCATAACGGAAAAGCAAAAGCGAATTTTTAATATATATCGACACATTGCCGGCGGTGTCATGTTGGGCGGTGTATGATACACCATGACGCTATTTTAAAAAATATATCTCTGCATTTTCCCGCGTGTGTGGATTGTTCTCAATTATTGCTGACACCGAGTCTAAAAGTAAAACCATCGATAAAAATGAAATCATATGGTGAGTTAGATTGGAGATAAAGGCGTGAGAGAGACTCAATGGCCTTGAAGTTACAGGCCTTTGAGAATTCATTTCGTTCTATAAACGGCAACTTTCATCGGATTTTCTTCCCGTTTTTTTTTCAACCGAGTCTAAAACTATGTTAGCGACTGTGAAAAATGAAATGATTTATCGAATTTGATTTGAAATAAAACTGGGGGAGAGCAAGACACCACGGGCCTACAAAACAGGACTCAAAGCTATGCGAGTTAATAAAATGGTGGATATTTGTTTATAGCCACTCCCAGAATGGGTGGAGCTATGGGTGGAGCTACTCTGCAAACCGAGTAAGCCACACCCCGGACAGACACCCAACAGATAGACAGACAGACAGACAGAATCATCTACGGCTATTATAATATAGATATATATATATATATATATACTAGCAGAAGTACCCGGCATTGCCGGGTGGGGGGGGGGGGGGGGAAGGGGAGGGGAGGGGAACAGGTGGGGGGGGGGGGGGGGGAGCGAGCCCCTTGGCAAAGCGAGCGATTTTTTTTTTAATAGCGTCATAGCGCCATAGCATTCATAGCGTCATAGCGTTTCATAGCGTCATAGCGAATTTTTTTTCATAGCGTCATAGCGTTCATAGCGTCATATCGTTCATAGCGTTTTATAGCGTCATAGCGATTTTTTTTTCATAGCGTCATAGCGGTCATAGAGTCTCATAGCGATTTATAGCGTCATAGCGATATTTTTTTTCATAGCGTCATATCGTTCATAGCGTCCTAGTGTTCATAGCGTCATCACGTGATCGCTCTGAGCGAATCAGCACCCACCTGCACTGATTCCGTTGATTCCGTGCGCTGAAATGCGCTGAGGTAAATATGAATAAAAAATATGGATCGTCAAATATTTTGAGTTCGGCCATGTTCGTCCCACGCTCAATGGCCATGTCTATGTCAAATATCAAGCACGTAAGCCTCTCCGTTTAGGAGTCTATCCGTAACATTTCACACACACACACACACACACACACACACACACACACACACACACACACACACAAACTGTGTTTTATATATACTAGGGCATGCCCGTACTATATATATATCTAAAATTATATCCCCCCCCCTCTATTTACATGAAATGGTTTGGTCCATTCGCAAAGCCAAAGCGAACGGCTTGCGAGTACGGTGGCAATCCCCCCCCCCCCCCCCTCTATTTACATGAAATGGTTTGGTCCATTCGCAAAGCCAAAGCGAACGGCTTGCGAGTACGGTGACAATCCCCCCCCTCTATTTACATGAAATGGTTTGGTCCAAAGCGAACGGCTTGCGAGTACGGTGACAATCCCCCCCCTCTATTTACATGAAATGGTTTGGTCCAAAGCGAACGGCTTGCGGAGTTTGGTAAAGAAATCGCCATAGCTCGGTAACTACTTCTCCGATTAATATGAAACCTTGAAAAGGCACATCCTCAGGTCCCCAGCAATATACCTGGCAAGTTTCAAGTATATCGGACCCGTGGTTGTCGAGAAACAGCGGTCACAGACACACAGACACACACACATACACACACACACACATACACACACACACACACACACACACACACACATACACACACACATACACACAGAGATTACTGGAATTATAGATAGATATACTGTATATATATATATATATATATATATATATATATATATATATATATATATATAAAAATAAATATCAGTCACTATGCGACCCCCATATCATCAGTGGAGAACCGCCAGCAAGGTGTCCCATACAGCTGCTGCTGCACCTTGCTGGGAGAGATAAGCACCGCCTGCCACACGGTAACGTTATCTCTGGTATCCACTCATCATATGGAGTCGACCTGGTTGCGGTTGGGAGTTACTAATAATGGTATCTGTAATCTGGTTCTCCAACCTAATGAGCGGACAGCATGACGTCATCGCCATAAATGTCCGCATTGCCTGCAAAGCTCCAGGTGTCCCATATATCCCATATCCCATATCTTGCAGTGCGTCATTACGGATTATAAATTCAGATACTGTCACAAGTGCATGCAAAACTCACAGTTACCGACCTGGTTTCGCCCTTGTTGGGGCTTCATCAGGGCAACGCAGTGAGGCTTTCCATACACTTGTAACTCTGTGAACCTTTCGGTTTTTACATCAGTCACTATGCGACCCCCATATCATCAGTGGAGAACCGCCAGCAAGGTGTCCCATACAGCTGCTGCTGCACCTTGCTGGGAGCGATAAGCACCGCCTGCCACATGGTAACGTTATCTCTGGTATCCACTCATCATATGGAGTCGATGGGATGGGAGGTGGGTGAGGGATGGGAGGAGGGAGAGGGGGGGAGGGATGGGAGGGGGGAGAGGGGGGGAGGGGGATGGGGAAGGGGGGGACCCGGCAGAAGTACCCGGCATTGCTGGGTGGGGGAGGGAATGGGAGGGGGGAGGGGGAGGGGGGGACCCGGCAGAAGTACCCACATTGCTGGGCGGGGGAGGGGATGGGAGGGAGGAGGGAAGGGGAGGGGAGGGGGGGAGGGGGGAGGGGAGGGGAGGGGAAAGGGGGGGAGGGGAGAAGAGGGGGGGAGGGGAGGGGGAAAAGGGAGGTGGAGGGGTCGAAGGGGAGGGGGGTAGGGTGGAGGGGGTAGGGCGGAGGGGGAAGGGAGGGGGAGGAGGAGGGGGTGGGGGGAGGGGGAAAGGTAGGGGAAGGGGGAGGGTGGAGGGGGGAGAGGGAAAAGGGAGGGGGAGGGGGAAAATGGAGGGGGAGGGGAGAAGGGGAGGGGGTGGTGGAGGGGAGAAGGGGAGGGGGTGGGGGAGGGGAGAAGGGGTAGGGTGGAGGGGGTAGGGTGGAGGGGGAAGGGAAGGGGGGACGGAGGGGGGAGGGGGAAGGGGGAGGGAAGGGGATGGCCAGTCAACAATGACATTGCAGTTCTCATGGTCGGAGAGCAGCACAACAATCGGACATAGTCCTGCATATTCGCAACAGCACGAAGCGGCTTTTGGAGACTCACCGATCCTGTGACGTCCTCCAGTACCGGCGTTGCCGGGCGGGGGAAGGGAGACCCGTACAT